>NC_090827.1:106294949-106595824 GCF_028021215.1 Eschrichtius robustus | reverse complement strand
CCCTCCCACCCTCCCCATCCCACCCCTCTAGGTGGTCACAAAGCACCGAGCTGATCTCCCTGTGCTATGCGGTTGCTTCCCACTAGCTATCTATTTTACGTTTGGTAGTGTATATATGTCCATGACACTCTCTCTCTCACCCTGTCACATCTCACCCCTCCCCCTCCCCATATCCTCAAGTCCATTCTCTAGTAGGTCTGTGTCTTTATTCCCATCTTGCCACTAGGTTCTTCATGGCCTTTTTTTTTTTTTTCCCTTAGATTCCATATATATGTGTTAGCATACTGTATTTGTTTTTCTCTTTCTGACTTACTTCACTCTGTATGACAGACTCTAACTCCATCCACCTTATTACGAATACCTCCATTTCATTTCTTTTTATGGCTGAGTAATATTCCATTGTATATATGTGCCACATCTTCTTTATCCATTCATCCGATGATGGACGCTTAGGTTGCTACCATGTCCTGGCTATTGTAAATAGAGCTGCAATATTCCGTTTTAACTTCTCCCACCTGGTGGGGTTTTCAGTATCTGCAAAACAGCTCAAAGATATTGTTATGTATATCTCTTGTGGGGGAAGCAGGACTCTGCCCCAAGGCTGCACTATTGTTTCTTTTGACTGTTTCTCCCTTGTCTCCACATCTACTCCCTTCCCTAATTAACAACTGTTTGAATCTGCTCTTGGAACTCAGAGAAAGTCACAGAAGCTGAATGAAGCCTATTTCCTGTAATCTAGAAATGGGGGCAGAGAAGGCTTTTGTGCCCAGGAGCCCCACAGGGTCCTGCTCGGTATCAAAACTGTTTTTAATATCTCTACAGAATTTAAAATTTCATGTGTGCCCTGTATTTGTGGCTCACATTTATTTGCAAGGGATGACACTGCCTTAGAGGATTATGAGTTAGGTCGCCATTTGATATTCATCAAAACCCCAAGTTTCTGACTAATGTTTCACTTGGTAGCTGGATAATACAGTGTCACGTAGATCAAGGCAGTATTTATTTTTCAGGAATTAGGCAAATAATATAACCTCATGAACATGGCTTTTACATGATAGGCATTTCATACAAATATTTATCCCAAATACTTTAGGTCAAATGCAAGAAGAGGAGGCAGTTGATGAATGCCTGTCAAAGCAATCTTCACTAGATGAGAAAGTATAATTTTAAATCATAGCAGAAATTATAGTTTACACGCTGCATTAGGCAACTCAATCTGCATAGTATATTTTCTATAATGAATTTCCACGTGATAACAACAAGTCCAGATGTAGCATTTGGATGATGATCAGTAAGCTTTTTAGATCAATTTATTATGAATGAAAGAGGCATTTATCTCTTCCTCACACAATTTAATTTGCATTCCCTTTCTAAAATTTTAAAAGACCAATAAAGGGATCTGTAATGGACATTAAACCAATTCAAAGTTGTGAGCACTTAGTCTTCTCATGTAATATAGTTGTCTTTAGAATACAAATGGAGGCATTAATTGGGAAAGAAAGTATAAATTTTTGCTCTTGATGAAAGAAATATTTGAGTTTATGCTATTCAGGCAAATGAAGAATCATTTTTCAGAAAATTATGGTTTCTAACCAGAAATTCAGATATTGTCAATTTGAATTTAAATTATAGGAAGGATTGCTATACCCATTCAGGATGACGGGAATTTAAATGAATGAGATTACTAAGACATGCGTAATGTTCTTAGCATTATTCTGTGTATATGCTGCTATTGTTGTGTATGTGTGTGTGTGTGTGTGTGTGTGTGTTTATAATTGTCATGATCCAATGGCATTTGTTAAATGTCCTTTATGTACGTTAGATTGTGTTAAAATAATAGAATTATAAATTTTAATGCTGGAATAGAAAGAACCTGTACTCCAGTCCTCTGACCAAAGCATGTAGTCCACGCTTTCCATCATTTCCAGAGGGTTATTATCTGGATGCCTCTGCTTCCAACCTCTAGTGATAAAGAATTCACAACTTCACATAGCGTATTCACATTTTACCACCTCTTAACATTTGCAGACATTGTTAGCCACAGTCTTCTTTGCACAGTTTCAAATTCTACTTCCCTAAAACGTATATGTGTAGGAAGTTATCTCTTGATGCCAGATGTGTTTCATTCCTAGTACTTCCTAAGAACAACCACTACACACTTCTGAATGAATAATATTAAAATCATAAAAATTCACCTTCTTACATACCGTCCTACCTAATCGGGTAATGCAATATTGTGCTCTGTTGTTTTAAGGCTATTGGCTTGAGAAGGGTTTATAATATAAGGCTGCATAGTAGGTAAGAATTAGGGTATAGAATAGAGGGTCTTAGGTCAAAATCTCTTAGTACTTATACTAGTTCTTTGACCTGGGACAAATTATTTAACTTCGATCAGAGAAGCTCTGCTTTTATGTGTTCCACACATTAGCATCTGGGGTCAGACGTCATTTGTTAAAAGGGTTATTCTAATTTTAAATATTTGGGAGTTACTAATCCAATCAAATGACTCACCTCACCAAAATAGTCAATTCAAAAAAATCTGTAGAGGATAAACAAAGAGAAAGACAAACTACTTATTCGCAGGGAGTTTGCCATTAAGTTGAGAAGATAAAATATATTCACGTTGAAGGAGAGCTGATTCATATGTACCAGAGGAGTGGTATTAAAGAACTAGGAGACTGTGGTGGTTAAGAGCATGGGCTCTGGAGCCAGGCTGCCTGAGTTCATGTCCCTACCCCATTTCTTACTAAGCATGCATCTTGGGCAAGCCATGTGATCTCACTGGGAATCACCTGTAAAATGGGGATAATGAAAGTACCTTAAGGCATTGTAAAATTAAATGACATAATATATGTAAAGTTTGGACAGTGCAGGTTGCACAGGAGACATTTATTAATGATATATAACATTTACATATATACATATACAGAGACAGAAAGAATATTTTTAAGTAGTGAAGAGCAGGAATAAAGGAAGTGAAAAGGTCCAAGCTTAGTTAATAATTGTAGGGATCCCTGTGAGTAGCTTCTGTGTTTATGCCAATCTTGCAGCAACACTCTATTCTTTGATATATCTCAGAAACACTTGATCCCCCATAATATATAAGCAAGAAGTAGCTGTTTTCTGAAGATACCATGGAGAGAGGAAAGGAAGGGTTCATGACATTTCATACGACCAAATATCATGAATCTCTCTTTGGGCCACTCTTGGTAATCTTCCCCAAATCTCTTTTCTGATGCTAACCATCTTATCTCTCCACTCTTTCACAAGGCTAACACTCCGCAGCTTCTCTTGCAATGCTGGTTCCTCCATCCTCCTCCTGGTGGACTCTAGCATCCCACCTCAACCCAGAGCACCTGTGAGTTGCCTAGTTGTAGTCTCATACTTACCATTCTGCTTGGTAATGAAATAATCTGCCTCAGGAACTCCTTTCATTAAAATAGAGAAGAGGCTGCTAAAACATTTTTCCCTTCTGAAAAACAAGCCTATGGAGGAAAGCATGATCTCACTTGCCAAGAAATGGCAGAGGACTAACACTGGATAAGAATGCCTAAGATGATTGGATGTTATTCAGTGGGCATGAGAGACCACTATGGGAAGACTTTGGGTCAGGGAAATAACGGAGTAAGTGCAATGTTACTAGAGAGAAACGACTTGGGTTGGTCAAAAAAATTGAGACTGGAATCAGGAGAACTGAGTTGCTATTATTTGACCTTGAGAAAATTACTCTTTGTTTAAAATTTATTTCTCTGTCTTTACAGTATATAGAGAGGTTTAAGTTCAAAGGTGTTCTATCTTTCCAGAATAGAAATCCCAATTTTTTAAAGTAGCATGCCAAATATCACTGTGTCCATTAGAGCCAGAGCTGAGATAAAAAGCATACATGTCAGGAGCCTGGAGGGTCTAGAGAATATGCTCAAGAAGGAAAGTCTCTCATTTCTGAAATGACGTTTTCACAACTAGCTAGAGTGATGAGGATTTTCATGATTTTTCCTTCAAAATGTATCAATTAAGATTGAATTCATTGTGTTCCTCTCTTATTCGACTCATGAGATTTTCCTTTTCTTTAGGATCTGAACTTTGACCTCCTCGCTGTCTTCTCTGCAAGCCGTCTTGCCTGTCTAGGTAAGGGGATGGGATAAACAAGAGCATCGTGACTGTCTCTGTGCTAAGCTAAGTCCACATACACATGAACACACCTGGGAGCTAAATGATATGAGTTGTTTTACAGATTTCTAGGTTAGAATTTGGAGATGTGAAATAACTTTTCCAATTCCTGGAAACATGGCTGAATCCAAGTCTAGTGATGCCCATTTGGGCAATTTAACTTTTTTTTTTTTTTTTTTTGTATAAGGAATTGATTTCTATAAAAGTCAGGATAATATTTAGGGGAGAATAAGAAGAGGCAGAGGATATGATAGAGATGGAGCCCATGAAGGGGATTTTTCAAATAGGGAGTAAAATGCTATTTCTTGCCCTGGGTGGTTTCCTGGCTGGTGATCATAATTAATTTAGCTGTACATTTGATGGATGTGGTTATCTGAATTTATGTTTTATTTTGCAAAAGAAAGGTTATGAAAATTATCCCAAATTCATCAGGATGTTAGTGGTGTAGGTAGAATTGGAAACCAATAATGATTCTACAAAGATTCAGAAGTATGGTGCTACTGCTGGCAGTAAAAAGCTGTAGCTAATTCCTATAAACTTTGGCCAGTGAAAGTTTAAGAAAAACCATGGAGGCTTCCTACCACCCTTCTTCAATTTCTAATTTGCTTTTAGAGACACAACATAAAAAATAATCTTACTTTTAAAAATGAAATTGAAGATGAGCAATAACTCCACCAACTTACACACCTTGTGCATGAATTTATTTTTAAAAGCCACATACTAGAAATTGCTTTTTGAGTAAAGTGGCTCAAATAATATTCAATCACAATCCAATACCATTGGTCTCCATTGGTGCAGGATGTTAAACTTTTTATTTATATTCTGCTGGACCTTCAGTTGCTTCATGATAAAGAGGTCTAGTGGTTTACATGCCCCTTTTCTGGGCTGTCATGGTTTTTTTTCAGAGTAGACCTGTGTAAAGACAAGTATTTCATTTCTACACTGTATAGTTCTTGAGCGGGATTAAAAGTCATGGACAGATTTTACATTCTGTTGAAATTCATGAATGCCTTTCTGTTTAAAAAACGTTTTTAATATAGGACACCATTAATTACTAGGATTCTGATTGTAATTGCCTGTTCTCAGAACTGATGAACAAAGCCATTTTGGAAAGCAATCAATCTGAAATCTAATTTGTTGGCGAAATGAACCATAAAAACAAAATGCCACTTGCAGTTTGTCTAGAATGAGATGTGCTTAACGAGCCCATCATCTTCTGTGATCCTCATCACTATGGGTCGCAGCTACCTCGAATGTCATCAATTGGATCCAGAGCACAGAAAGCTGAAATAGAACACAACACCACGAGCAGAGCGAATATGAAACAGATGGCTCTGCAATCCCTGCAGGGTGACTTTTGGGGGCAGCTCGGGGGTGAAGGCAGAGTGGCTACTAAAATCAACTAAATGCAGTAACACACTTGGCTCTCCTGTGTCATGCACCAAAAATAGCTGTGATTGTTTACGGTAACTCATCCCATTCACACGTATTCAGATAACAAAAGATGAAAGTGCAGGAAACTGGATTTGGGGAAAAGGATCTGAATTATTTTTTATGAAATATATATACACACATATGTGCACACACACATATGAAACATATATATTATGCACACATAAAACATACTATATATGTACACACACACACACACACACACACACACACACAGGAACCAAAAGGCATCTGGTGGGCTATATTGTAGAATCTGTGCTTTGTACAAAGTTTGACACAGCCTTCACTTGGTCTTTCATTAATTAAGGAAAAATTTCATTTAAAAGTCTTACTAATCATCTCTGATGACTTATTGCTGCATGATCCTAAGACATTTGATGTTCTTGAAATGGATCATAAAAGAACTATTAGGGCTTCCCTGGTGGCGCAGTGGTTGAGAAACTGCCTGCTAATGCAGGGGACACGGGCTCGAGCCCTGGTCTGGGAAGATCCCACATGCCGTGGAGCAACTAGGCCCATGAGCCACAATTACTGAGCCGCGTCTGGAGCCTGTGCTCTGCAACAAGAGAGGCCGCGATAGTGAGAGGCCCGGGCACCGCGATGAAGAGTGGCCCCCACTTGCCGCAACTGGAGAAAGCCCTTGCACAGAAACGAAGACCCAACACAGCCATAAATAAATAAATGAATAAATAAATAAATAAATAAATAAATAAATAAATAAATAAATAAATAAGAACTATTAGCATGTATGAGTTAAAGTCTTCAAGTTAAACCTGTCATCTAATTATTTTAAATTTGATAGTTCACTTGTATCTTGGGGCTTATTTATTTATGTTTACTCAGTTGGTATACTAAACTAGGAATTACTTCAAAATACAGTAATCTCAGGGCTTTGTACAACTGAAATTACAAGACTGAAATCACCATGAATGTGGCTAGTCCTATCATGAGATTGCTGGGGGTAGATGTAAATTGGAGGATTGCGGGCACCTAATTTAAGGGAGAAGAACCCTTCTGAATCAAGCAGTCCTCATCTATGCAAGTTCAAGCAGGGGCTCAGCAGAGAGATAAAACCTTTGAGTTGAGGAAAAAATTATTTCCAATGAATCTCAATTGAGAATATTTTATCCTGTAGAAATTTACTATGAATCAGCAAGACCTTGTCAGTCAATGTCATGGATAGGCAGTAGATTGTCACAGATTGGTATAAACTCACTTGGGAATTTATAGGGAATGCAGCGTCTCTGGCCCTACCCCAGATTTTCAGAATGAAAATCAGCCTTTTAAGTCCACTTGGAAGCCATTCTCATGGAATTCTTCAAAGTTACTCCTACAGATAGCTACCAGACCTCTTTGGTATATATAACTCTACATTAACCAGAACCCACATTATCCAGAGAATCAAAATTTCTTCAGTCTTTTAGATTACACTGGAAATATACTTTTTCTCCTAGGGTTGTGTTTAATTTCTGAGAATTAAAGATAATTAGATGACAAAATGGATGACATAAATGGAACAAATTTATGTTCTCTTTGGTTAAATGTTTATTATTTTCTGAGAAAAATGGTTTCAAGTGAAAAATGAAAAGTGAGTATGAAATGAAATAGTCATAATAATAATGTCATGCTGAATACTTATACACATGCACACACATACATATATGCATGCACACACACAAATACACACATTGTGCTCACACATGCATACACATACACACTCACATACAAACATCTCACATCCCACGTTCAGAGCTAGGTCTAGGAACATATTTTATAAGTGTGATATAAGGTACTTTTATTTTCTTTAGTATTATATGAGATTTAAAATGTTTATTATGGAAATTCAAACAAACACAAAATTAGAAAGAATGATATAACAAATACCCTTGTGTCCGTTACTCAGATTCAACATCCGTCAAGATGTTACCAAGCTAATATCATCTATCCACCCACCTCTCCCTGTTTTTGGTGCAAAACTTTTTTTTTTTTTAAGGCAAATAGAGGACACTGTCATTTCACTCATAAATACTCCTGTCGATTAAAAAATTATTCACAACATAAAAGTTGAGAGTTGTGTTCTATTCGGCGGGAATTTTTAGGACTTCCAGCCTGGGAGGCAGGATCTCAAGTGATCCTGAGAGAACTGCTCTGAGGTGGCAAGTGGGGAGCCAGGTTACATAGAAGTTTTACAACAAAGGGCAGGTCGTTGCAACGTCAAAAGATTATTGTTAATTAAGGAAAGCCAGATATCTCAAGTTAAGGAATTTAGCACTTTTCTATGTATGGGAGGATGCAAGAGTCTGAAATCATTCCTTTGATATGCACTTCAACTATCTGGGGCCAGTATCCTGTGTTTTCACATCCTGAGTTCCCTCAGGGCTCACCAGCTCCCTGGTGGTGGCTGCAATCACTGATTGACTGTCACGACCTTTGTTTACTGATGTGGCAGGCAATAGTCCATTTATTGCTCCAGTATGCACCTCTAACTAATAAGGGCATCATTTTTACATAACCATAATGCGATGATCACACCTAATGAAATTAACCTTAATTCCTTCATAGTTAAGAACAAATAATTCATATTCAAATTTTCTCAATTGTCTCAAAGAAGCTCTTAAAAAAATCAGGATCCAAACAAGATTTACTTATTGCCTTTGGTTGTTTTATGTCTTAAGTTTCTTTTATTCCATAATAGAAGATGCTCCCCTACAACCCATTCAATTTGCCTTTTCACGTCATGGTTTGTTGAGGAAACTGAGTCTTTTTTTCCTGTAGAGTACCCTACAATCTGCATTTGGCTCACTGCTTCACGCTGGTGTTTAACTTATTTCTATTTCCGGTTTAGTCAATAAATTAACTTTCAATTAATAGTAAATAGTTTCTTTTCAAAAAAATTCTCATTAGTGATCTTTAGTCATATTTATTCATAATCAGCTAATTATCTTTCTACTTGCAGAATTCTTGAGTTTCTTTATTCATTCTTTCAACAAAGCTTCGTTAAGAAACAAAGTGAAACTAGTTTGTAAGACAGGCTCGGACAGTCATAATTGTTAAAATCTCGCCGTCAATGAAGCTGTCAGTGATTAGCTTCCTGTGGACTTAACTAAAGCCTGTGATAACCTGTTTTTTCTCCATACCACCACAACTGTCAGTCTCTTTCAGATGGAAAGTTAAGATGTTAGAAAAGAAACATGATGTTCCTCTGGGTTGTTTCTCTTCCAACTGAATGTCCCTAATTCTTTCAAGACTTTCTGATATGACATGCTTCCAGAGCCCTCATCCCCTATTTTATTAACGTTTCTTTTAAAATAGGATTCATGAAATTTAATACATGATTCTAGGAATGATTAAAACTGCTTTAAGAAGATCAAGAGTAAAATTTATCTGTTAAACAAGTACAAAAATTATTGCAATCATAACAAGAGGCAGGCACATAACAGATACTCGAGAAAAGGCAAACAAACAAACATACTTGTTCTTTGCCTTCAAGAAGTGTAGAGTCTAATGGAGGAGATAAACTTAAAAAATAGGAAATGACAATAGTATGTCATAACTGCTATGATAAGAGTGAAGATGGGCATTTTTGAGGAGGATCCCCAATCCAATTTGGAGGTGGAGATCTCAAGCGAGGAAGAATTAGCCAGCTAATTGGGAAGAGAGGGAAGAATGTACCAACAAAAGGAAGAGCAAGTACATAAGCTCAGAGTCCTAGAAACTATAAGTCGTTTAACAAGGTGAGATCAAAGGAGTTGAGTAGGATATTGGATTTGATCACTTTTCATAATCTGAGTGTCATGATTATATGTTCGGGGTACTATTCATCTGTGTTTAGGGTGATCTTTTCACTCATTCATTTGTCTAGCAATTATTTACAAAACTACCACTTTATGTTAGGCACTGGGATGATAATCCTGAGTGAAATAGATAAGATCTCTGCTCTGATGGATATACAATCTACTGTGGAGAGACAAAATAAGTAAATAACTAGAAAAAATGTAAAAATTAGAATAATAAAATAAAAATTAAAGTTATAAAATACTATTTTTACTTATTATACTTATAAAATAAGTAATAAGAATTTTTTAAGTATAATAAAATGGGTCTGAAGAAGTGACATTAATCTAAAACCTGACTAATAAGAAGGAAGCATACATGCAAATGCTGTATCTGGGCAAGAGCTTTCCAGGCGAGGTAGCTGTAGAGGTCAAGTGTAAACTTGGTGTGTTGGTATAAGAAGAAGAAGGAAAATACGGCATGAAGGATGATAAACAAGATGAAGAACGGCACAAGGTGGATTCAGAGTCGTGGATCCCATAGGGTAGTTAAAACCACGATAAGATATTTTTATTTTATTCTAGATGAGGTGGGAAGCTATTGGTATTTTTTAAGTAGGGAAGTGACATCCTTTAACTTACATTTAAGAAAGGTCAATCTGGCTATTGTGTAGAGAATGGATTGGCTGGGATGGGGCAAGAGGGGTAGAAGGGAGACCTTTATAGTTCAGAAGATGGGTCTTGATGACTTGAATAGGAGATATGGAAAGTTCAGGGACTTAGGGGTTGATCAAGGAAGAAACAAGACCACAAGAGGCAGAAATACACAAGCTTTATTTGGGCAGTACTTGGACAGGGTCCTTCTCAGCAAGAAACCTTCTAGAGGCAGCAGTATGGGGCCACCACCCAGTGGGCAAATAGCAGAGGGGAGCTTGGAGCTTACACGTCTAGGTAATCTTACTCAGTGGCAAGGTGGGGAGTTCCTGGGACAGAGAGCTCCAAAGGGCAGCAGCCATTTGGGGTATTTTATAGCTACAGGGCTTGTTTTATTTATGGTTAGCAGACGTTGGGGGCAGCTTAATGGGGTTTAAAGTATGTAGGATCTGTTATTTATTTATTTATTTATTATATTTTATTGGGGTATAGTTGTTTTTATTTATTTTATTTTTTAATTAATTTTTATTAGAGTATAGTTACTTTACAATGTTGTGTTAGTTTCTACTATACAGCAAAGTGAATGAGTTATACATATACATATATCCCCTCTTTTTTAGATTTCCTTCCCATTTAGGCCACCACAGAACACCGAGTAGAGTTTCCTGTGCTATGTAGTAGGTTCTCATTAGTTATTTATTTTATACATAGTAGTGTATATATGTCATTCGCAATCTCCCAATTAATCCCCCCCCCTTTCCTCCCCCTTGGTATCCATACGTTTGTTCTCTACGTCAGTGTGTCTATTTCTGCTTTGCAAATAAGTTCATCTGTATCATTTTTTCTAGATTCCATATATAAGCGATATTATATGATATTTGTCTTTCTGACTTACTTCACTCTGTATGACAGTCTCTAGGTCTATCCACGTCTCTGCAAATGGCATTATTTCTTTCCTTTTTATGGCTGAATAATATTCCATTG
The DNA here is from genome assembly GCF_028021215.1 of Eschrichtius robustus. Lineage (NCBI taxonomy): Eukaryota > Metazoa > Chordata > Mammalia > Artiodactyla > Eschrichtiidae > Eschrichtius > Eschrichtius robustus. The sequence goes on along the minus strand of NC_090827.1, from coordinate 106,584,794 downwards.
TATATATGTACCACATCTTCTTTATCCATTCCTCTGTTGATGGACATTTAGGTTGCTTCCAAAAAACTAAAAATAGAACTACCATATGGCCCAACAATCCCACTACTGGGCATATACCCAGAGAAAACCATAGTTCAAAAAGATACATGCACCTCAGTGTTCATTGCAGCACTGTTTACAATAGCCAGGACACGGAAGCAACCTAAAAGTATGTAGGATCTTAACGGCTAAAAATATGGGGGTTTGGGAGCTATATTTAAAACAATTTGGATGTGTGAGAATTTGAGTTTGGCACTGGCAGGCTTTGAGATAATGATGCCAGCTTGTTGTGAAGCAGGAAACAACATGGGACATTTTAGGCTAATACACAGGGGCCATCTCTGGCTCATTTATACAACAGATGGTATCCCTAGTGATGGAGTGGTGGCATCAGCAGGATTTACTTGGAGTGTGAATACATAAATGAGAGGAAAAGAAAAAGTATGGTATCTTTCAGGTTTTTGGCTTAGGCAACTGGGTGATGTTATTTTCTGAGATGAGAAACATGACTAGAGGAGTATGTGTGTGTGCAATAAAGAGCCCAGTTCTAGACAGTTCATGCTGAAGTGTTAAAAGCACCCTTGAATCATTACTATGGTAATCTCGATCCCACTAATCCATAGAAAGGAACAGTGAATCCAGGCTGAGCAACCTCTGTAACCTCAACCCAGCTCTGGCAAACACATTGTGTCCAAATATCTAACCTTGCAGTCATATCTACTGGAAGGAAAGATGAAGCCTAGGAGTTTGATTACACAGATGTATTTATATGTAAAACACAGTGTCAGTGGGAGAAATGATTGATAGGCATGAGCAGTGCCTAGAAGGTCTCAGGTGAGGTGGCTTGGATCTGCACATTTAGGTTAAATTAATAACACTACTTCTAAATTCTGTACAGTATAAGGTAAGACAAGGAAATAAAAGACATACAGATTGGAAGTAAAGAAATAAAACATTCTGTATACAGACAACATGATTGTCTACAAAGAATATCTCAGAGAATCCGTAAAACAAGGTTGAAGAACAAATCAGTGAGTTTAGTCATGCCATGGAATACAAGATCAGTGTACAAAACTAAGTTGTGTTTCTATATACTAGCCTTGAACAACTAGATTGAAGTAAAAACAACAGCATATGCAAGAATACCTGAAAACATGAAACACTTAGGGATAAACCTACAAATATGTGAAAGATTTGTATGCTGAAAACTCCCAAACTTTGTTGAGAGAAATAAAAGAAGACACACCTCTTAGAATAGCTAAAAACAGAAACAAAATCTGACAATACCAAATAAAGTCAAGGACTAAGAGCAACTAGAACTCTCACACTCTGCTGGTGAGAATATAGAATGATACAGCCACTTGGGAAAATAATTTTTCAGTTTCTTATGAAGTAGAATATATATTTACTACATTATCCAGCAACTGCATTCCTAGACATCTACCCAAGAGAAATTATAATAACACCTACACGAATACCTATATGCAAATATTTATAGCAGTTTTATTCATAATCATCCCAAACTGGAAACAACCCAAATGTTTATCAACTGGTGAATGCAGAAAAAAACTGTGGTACATTTATACCATGGAATATGTCTTGGTAATAAGAAGGGGAAAAAACTACTGATATATGCAATAACAAGAATGACTCTCAAAAGCATTAGGTAAGTGAAAGAAGCCAGGATCCAAAGGCTACAGATCATATGATTCCATTTATATAACATTCTAGAAAAGGCAAAATTATGGGAACAGAAGATATATCCATGGTTAATAGGAATTGTATTTTGGGGGACAGAAATTGAGTAAAATGTCATGAATCATTAAAAATATAGTTATGGTATTTGTCAAGGATTTAAATGCATTTATTTTAAAGAGTTAAGTGGTTTTATAAGGTTTCTTATTAAATAAAATTATTTTCGATCACTGTTCCATTTTCCACTAGACACAGGTAATTATTCCATTTTTCGTTAATTATTTATTTCCATTACTCTGAACAATATGCTTCTTTATTTCTTGATGCTTGTGTTTTAGGCATTTAAAAATTTGTTAATAGATTATGAGTCAATTAAAGATAAAGATTTAGCTTTTACTCTCTTCAAATACAACAAGAACACATATTTCCAGTCACCAACCTCACATACTCTTACTTTATTTGTATTCTAGTTTTAGTTGGATTATTAATTAGTGGTTGACATAGACAGGAACATTCACAATAACAGCAGGTTTCTCATCAGAAATAATGGAAGCCAGGAGTCAATGGAATCATGTTTTTTTTTTTTTTAATGGAATCATGTTTTAAAGCCTTGAATAATAGGGAAAAAAAGTCAATCCAAATTTCACTTTCTAATCAAAATACTTCAAAAATTAACACAATATAAAGGCCTTTTCATATAAATGAAAAGTGATAAGAATTAATCACCAGCAAACCTGTTCTGTGTGGAAATTATTTGGTCTGAAGGGAAATGGTATCAGATAAAAACTTGAATCTACAGGTAGGAATGAAGAGCACCTGGACTCATAAATATTTAGGTAAAAATGAAAAAGCATATATATTTTTGTCTCTCAACATCTTTAAAAGGAAATTGACTGTTTAAAGAAAAATTTATAACATTGTACTGGGTTTATAACAGGTGTAAAAGTAGAAAATATAACAACAGAAGTACAAATGAAAGAGTGGCTAATGGAATTATAGTGTTGTAATATTATCCTATTTAACACAAAGTAGCATAATATTAGTTCTAAGTAGACTGTGATAATTTATGGTTGCGTGAATAGTCCCTAGAACCACCACTAAAACTAATACAAAGTATAGCTAAAAATTAAAGGCAAAATGTAAAAAAAAAGAAATTTTATGAAAGTTCTAATCCTGAATGTGTATGTACTTATAGGTGTGAGCACCTAATAACAGAGCTTCAAAGTTTATGAAGCCAAAAGTGACAGAACTAAAGGGAGAAAAGATAATCTTTTTTTATCTACTTCCTAGAGTAATGAAAATAAACAAATGGGACCTAAATAAACTTAAAAGCTTTTGCACAGCAAAGGAAACCATAAACAAAACAAAAAGATAACTCTCAGAATGGGAGAACATATTTACAAATGAAGCAACCGACAAGGGATTAATCTCCAAAATATGCAAACAGATCATGAAGCTCAATATCAAAAAAAAACAAATAACCCAATCAAAAAATGGGTGGAAGTAAAAAAAAAATAAACAAATGGGAACTAAGGACACTTAAAACCTTTTTCACAGCAAAGGAAACTATAAACAAGACAAAAAGACAACCCTCAGAATGGGAGAAAATATTTGCAAATGAATCAACAGACAAGGGATTAATCTCCAAAATATATAAACAGCTCATGCAGCTCAATATTAAAAAAACAAACAACCCAATCAAAATATGGGCAGAAGACCTAAATAGACATTTCTCCAAAGAAGACATACAGATGGCCAAGAGGCACATGAAAAGCTGCTCAACATCACTAATTATTAGAGAAGTGCAAATCAAAACTACAATGAGGTATCACTTCCCACCAGTTAGAATGGGTATCATCAGAAAATCTACAAACAACAAATGCTGGAGAGGGTTTGGAGAAAAGGGAACCCTCTTGCACTGTTGGTGGGAATGTAGATTGATACAGCCACTATGGAGAGTGGTATGTAGGTTCGTTAAAAATCTAAAAATAGAATTGCCATATGACCCAGCAATACCATTACTGGGCACATACCCAGAGAAAACCATAATTCAAAAAGACACATGCACCCTAATGTTCATTGCAGCACTGTTTGCAATAGCCAGGTCATGGAATCAACCTAAATGCCCATTGACAGAGGAATGGATAAAGAAGATATGGTACATATATACAATGGAATATTACTCAGCCATAAAAAGGAAGGAAACTGAGTTATTTGTAGTGAGGTGGATGGACCTAGAGTCTGTCATACAGAGTGAAGTAAGTCAGAAAGAGAAAAACAAATACTGTATGCTAACACATATATATGGAATCTAAAAAAAAAAAAAAAAAAGAAAATGGTCAGAAGAACTTAGGGGCAAGATGGGAATAAAGATGCAGACCTACTAGAGAATGGACTTGAGGATACGGGGAAGGTGAAGGGTAAGCTGGGACAAAGTGAGAGAGTGGCATGGACATATATACACTACCAAACGTAAAATAGATAGCGAGTGGGAAGCAGCCACATAGCACAGGGAGATCAGCTCGGTGCTTTGTGACCACCTAGAGGGGTGGGATAGGGAGGGTGGGAGGGAGGGAGATGCAAGAGATATGGGGACATATGTATATGTATAACTGATTCACTTTGTTATAAAGCAGAAACTGACACACCATTGTAAAGTAATTATACTCTAATAAAGATGTTAAAAAAAAAAAGATGTGGTACATATATACAATGGAATATTACTCAGCCATAAAAAAGAACAAAATAATGCCATTTGCAGCAACATGGATGGACCTAGAGATTGTAATACTGAGTGAAGTAAGTCAGACACAGAACGACAAATATCATATGATATCACTTATATGTGGAATCAAAAAAAAAGGGTACAAATGAACTTATTTACAGAACAGAAACGGAGTCACGGATGTAGAAAACAAACTTATGGTTACCAGGGGATAAGCTAGGGGGAGGGATAAATTGGAAAATTGTGATTGACACATACACACTACTATATATAAAATAGATAACTAACAAGAACCTGCTGTATAGCACAGGGAACTCTACTCAATACTCTGCAATGGCCTATATGGGAAAAGAATCTAAAAAAAGAGTGGATATATGTATATGTATAACTGATTCACTTTGCTGTACACATGAAACTAACACAACATTGTAAATCAACTGTACTCCAATAAAGATTAAAAAAAAAAAAAGCTAAATATTTTTAACCAGTAAAAAACAGTAAAGGGAGAAGAGATAAAATCTATAATCATAGTTGGAAATTTTGACAACAATTTCCCTTAAATTGATGGAATGACTTGAAAAAAAAAAAAGGTATTATAGAGAATTTTGGAACAGCACTCCCAATCAAACTGTACCTAGTTGGCATTTACAGGGTTTTTGTTTTCTGGCTGTGAAATCAATAATTTAGGTGGTACACAATTTTAGATTTACAGAAATTTTCTCCCAGCATTTCCATTATTGTCATTGAGAATTCTTCTATTTAATTTCTTTTTCTTTATAGACGATCATTTTTTTCTTTCTGTTTGCTTTAAAAATCATTTCTTTGTTAGTGGTATTGTGCAAATTTATTAATAAGTGTCTAGGAGATTTCTATTTATTTCACCTACTGGGTATTGTTTGTGCCTCCCTTTCTGATTTTTTATATTATTATCAATTCTTAAAATTTCTCAGTTATGATCCCTTTCAATATTAATTCTCTTTTATCCTTTCTATTTCCTTCTTCTGGCATTCCAATTGGATGCATGTTAGTTTTTTAAACATTCTTTCCTCCATATTTCTTTGTCTCGTCACATATTTCCTATCTGCCTTTCACTGTTGTGTTCTGTAGTTCTATAGTTTGTTTAGATGTATCTTTCATGTCAGTATTTCTTCAGCTGTATTAAAGCTTTTATTTAATCTGTATATTGAGGTTTTAGCTATAGTGCTGACATTTTTAAATTTTAGAAAAGTTATTTTTTAAAATATGCTTAGTTATATTTTTACAGTCTCTTGTTTCTTATTCATATTTTGAATTCAATCTGTTATTTCTTTAAACATTTCAAGCATGGGTACTTTATATTCTGGATTTGATAATTATACTATTTGGAATCCCAGGGGTCTATTGCCATGATTTTTTTTTTTTTACTCATGGTAACTTGTTTTCTCATGAATTGTTAAATTTTATGATGTGAACTCAAATTTATGTATGGGTCTAGGTTAAGGACACACGCTTTCATAGACAATGTATGTTTTTTTCTACCTAGAAAGTTGAAGTGCCACTACTCCTGGACTACATTAAGACATTTTTTGATGTGGGTTTTCTAGACCAAACAGTAGTATAATTGTATTTGAAGGCAGATCTATGGTTAGTACTTTTTATCCCAGTGTCAATATTTTTTCCTTCCAGTGTCTAAACCAATATAAACAGGTGTTTTTGTCATCTGCCCTTGTCAGTAGGACGCACAAGTTCCAGACTTTATAAGGGAATCTCCATTCTAATTCTACTTTGCCCAGGCCAAAGTCCTCTCATAGGACACTAGACCACGAGGCTTTAGATTTCTGATATCAGCCAAATCCTCTTGAGCATATGTGGTTACATCCTTCCTGGACCATTCTCATTTTACTTCCTTCTTTGTTTTGGTCCCTGGTTATCTCCTCAACTTGAACTCAGTGTGACTTTATCATACGAGGTGTTTTCAAGATAAGTCTGCCTAGTCTTATTTTTTAAGAAGCACTTATTTAAGAAATAAATATTTGTATATACATATACTTTTTAACATTAATAATCCTGTCTTATTAAAGTATAGTTGACTACGTATACTTTCAAATGCCATCCTCTTGGTTTCTTCCCTTTGTTCCACCTGATTGCAGTATTCAAGTACTCTTCTAGATACCGTGGAGGCTTTAAAGAACAACTTAGTGATCTTTTCCTTTGGGAATGCAGCAGAAGAATTGTATTGCACTGTAATACAAGGTAGAAATTCTAGTGCCATAAAAGGAGTCCAGATGAAGTGGAAGCAGGGGAATGAATGGTCCAGGACATGCCATTTGAGGGTTGGCACACGGAGAATAAAAAAGCATCTACTTCCTTCTTCCTTAGAATAATGGTCTCTGCCCATGACATCTGCTCTCCTTGCATGGCTGGTTCCTCCCTCCACTCCTTCCCTAGTTAAGGCCATGTTGCCCTCAGATCTCAGCTCAGTCCTCACTTCCAAAGGGAAGTCTTCCATGACCTCCTTGGAAGGTCAAAGCCCTTCCCTGATACTATATGCCTCTCATTCACAGAATCTCACAGACCTGGAATTTTAGATTTATTATGTGGTTAATTTAAATTTTCCTTCTAGAGTATGTAGTGTAGGACAGCAGCAACTTTATCTGATTTTTGCTTATCATTGAATTCCTAGCACCTGGCATTGTGCTTAGAAAATGTTTGAGTCTCAATATGTATTTTTTGAGTGATTGAATGAGTCCTTCTAATCTTATGTTTTTTACTGATTAGATAAGCCTTTTGCTTACGACTTTACCCAGTTCATTGCTTAACATATTGGTTGGTCAAAGATACAGCCTATTGTTAGACACAAGACAGCTTCACTGACCACATTTCTGGTAGCTGTGGCAACTGAGTGACCCAAGTTCAGGCAACTTTGGAGACTCTAGGATTAATGGGGTTAGAAAAGTCTGGGATTTTCTCCCCTCCCTAGCCTGCACTAATGCACAGTTCTTACCCCTACCTCAGTTGAATTTAAAGATTAATAAAAGCCACAGAGGATAATGCATAAATTTTAGAATTAAAGTAGTTGGAGATTAAAAAAAAATTACCCTGTTCTGGATTATATAGGAGTATAGTCCAGAACAGCAGTGTTCAGAAAATAAAATAGTTTCTGGATTCTACCATGGGAGGTTTTATTTTATTTACACATTCATCAGCTGTGGATATAGATATAATATTTATGAGACAAAATGAGAAGTCAAAATAGTTAAAAATAGCTCAAGATTTAGAAATGAAGAATCAAACTATAAAAGTAGGTTGTGAGACGGTAGATGAAATTACATAGACTGGATTAATTTTTAGTTTCTCAGGACATGTATATAGAAGGAGATCAATGTTGTCTTGGGGAGAAGAAGAAATAGTTTTTTCTTGGCTTGTGAGGCCCCTTGGCTGGGATATGCAGAAGGAGAGACTGCAAGGCTGGCCACAGGGCATAATCTGGCCATCAAGAGGATAGGATCAAATCTGCGGCAGTGTTCAGAGGTCTCCCTTGAATGGAGGAAGAAACAGGGGAGCCACTGGGGAGCTGTAACCATTGAAGCGATATGTTAAAAATGGCAGCCAGGAGAGCAATTCTAGAAGTATTAGGCTAAGCTTTTGTCTCCAGGACAAGGGTCTTCCTGCTTCTCCTGGATCATCCACAAAGCCTTCTATTGACCTCCCACTGCTGTCGAGGCCATTGAAGATTGCATCTGGCGAGAGACTGAATACGAGAAGCAGTTATGACAAACACAGAGCTCTCCCTCCTGATGGGGCTGATGGTGCCAGGCTCTCAGAGGACATAACGCGCTTGTTAAGGTTTGGTGAATAGCACCAATCTCCACAGAGGACGATTTGGGTTCCCATAGAGAAGTCATCAACACAGAGTAAAAATTCAGCCAATTATGTCTCACCTCATCGGTCCTATTTAGATGGTAACCCCATGGGGCATGGACCATGTCTTTCCCTGTGTATTGTACAGTGTTGAGGAAACGTTTGGCACTCAATAAATACCAATCAAGAGCTTGTTTCTTGTCTCCCTCAGCCTCCCACTGAGCTGATCTGAGGAAGGAATTCCCTTTGAAGTCTCTTGTCCCCATGCTTTTGATAAATAACATAGAGGCACAGAGAGAGATGAGGCATCTATACAGTCCTGGAACTGTTTTTGGTCTCCATAGATGACAAATACTATCTCCGTAGTGATATAGCTAGGGGGTAAGAGGCATACTTAGTGGGACCATGCCTTATAAAAACTCTTCTTCCATAAACAATGTCTTACTTCTTATTTCTCACAGATATATGATTTATGCTTTTAAACATCTATTAATACCACTGCCAAGTTGTCTTTCTGAGCTGAGAGGTATAGCCCTTATAAGTTTCGGTTTACTTTAGTAGTTCATGAGTTTTATCATGTACATAGAGAAAAGCAAAGTATAGGTGGATAAGAAATTAGAAGAGAAAATAAAAGATAAACATTGTAAAAATAGAAAAGGATTTTAAAAAAGATAATCTGTGATAACTTTAATAAGCCCTGGCAAGGAGTTGCTTAGAGCATTGAATGTGTCGCTGTTGAAAAATGACTTTGCTTTTTATATTATAAAATATTATAATTTTTGCATTAGAGAAAAATATTTACAAAACTTTTTTATAGGTATCGAGATTTAGGGAGAAAAAAACAGAATAGTATATTACAAGTAAAATAAGGCATCTGAATTAACATATGCATAAAATATGCATCTACATTACCAAAAAATACACATTTTCTTTACATACTGGAAAATCTCTCAAATTGTTTTCTTTAACTATTGAGGCCAAGACATCTAATGTTATGGAAGACAGGTACTAATGAGGTTACATAATCCCTAGAAGATGTGGCCATGTGGTGGAATGATGGCAGCTCCAACTCTTTTTTCATGTACTCATAGTTCCAAGACACACTCTCTTGCTCACCACCGCTCCACCTCTTTTTCCCTCTTTCTCTTTCCCTTCCCTCTCCCTCTTCCTTTTCTCTTCCATTGAGGCATTTTAATTATTAAAAATATTCATTTGAAAACTTGTGAGGATGAGAGTTTAACTTGGACTTTGATTCAGGAAAACACCTAATGTCTCTTACTTTGAATAATGTACAAAATGAGAATAAGGCATGATGCAGCCAGGATTTTAAAAAGATGTGTCATGCTTACTCATGTTTCTTTTGAGAATAAAGTAAAATAGCTACATTATGCCCTAAAAGGTGTTGCAGATCTAAAAAAAGAATGATTGAAATTAGGAATATCTTGACCCCAAAATAATAGCGATTGAGAGACTTTCTTTTTGAAAATTTCCCATTTTGCTGTTGATTTCTTAAACTTTATTATTCCCTAAGTTAAGGCCAAAGGGTAAGGCATTAAAGTGATAATAACTAAAAATGTAGGAACTCACTCAGTGCATTGGGTATTTTATCACCTTTGGTCATTAGAATGAGTCCTCAGATTAAAATCATGGAGCTATAGTGTCTCATATGAAGGTGGAATTAGCCCTCTTCTGTGTAGGAGAATCAGATCATACCCATAGTTCTGTGTTCAGTATTCAATGCCATGTGACCTCAGGAGAGTGACTGACATATTGAAGGGGATTTCACTGCTTCAATATATTAGTGAAAGGTTGAAGAAACATTGAATTCTTTATCAAGAACAAAGAAGAATGAAAAAGTAGCTGCGTTGGAAAAATTGTATTGATGTAAAACTTCTTTAGTTTTAAGCCAAAATTTGAAAAAAATAGCTTGGGACTCAGGCTGGGGTGGTGGTTAATTCAGCTATTTGGGTGATGATCTTTTCTGCCATAGCTGCTAAGCTCTAAGTGATGATGAACGGGGTGTTCAAATGTTAATGATGATCTTTAACTTGAGACCAAATAGCAGTTAATATTCCAAATCATATCCATTCATTCAGTTAGTCTTTTAGTAAACAATTACTGAGCTCATGCACTGGATAAGACACTGATAGCTGCTAAAAAATTTGGGGTTGAATGAGAATGATATACTATCTGAACCTGTGGATTTCAGTTTCTAGAAGGACAGACTTTAATCAACCAACCACAAATTTGGTATTTAATTATACTGTGGTGAGTGCTATAGAGAAGTATAGAGTGCTAAGAGAGCATATGGCAGAGGGGATCTGAACTTTCCTGATAGTGGGGTGGGGCGTTTCATGAAAGTCTTCACAGAGGACATGATATTATTCTAAGATGTGAACTCAAGGAGAGCAAAGCAGAGAACGGGCCAGGTGAAGGGAAGAGCATACATGAATAAGGACACAGGAAGGAGGTCCTAGAGTGGGAGCACCAAGGCCCATTTCAGAGATTGATGAGACACCTGTATGATGAGGACTCAGAAAAGGAGAGGGTGAGTGTCCTGAGATAAGAAAGGTGAGGCTTTGTGGGCTTTGATAAGAATTTCAGAATTTATTCTAAGAACAAGGAGACGATACTAACAAGGTTAAAGTAGGGGATCAGTATCACGAGATTCACATTTTTCCAAGATCATGTTGACCGTATTGTGGAAAATGGTTTGGAAGGCTTCAAGGTCATATATGGGGAGACTTTTTTAGAAGGCTATTTAGCATTCATTCACCAAATATTTATTAGTACCATCTATATATCAGGGGTGTGTGTGTGTGTGTGTGTGTGTGTGTGTGTGTGTGTGTGAGTGCGTGCGTAGGGGGCAATGGCAAAGAAAATCAAGATCATGTCTGCCTGCACAGAGTTTACAGGCATTAAACAAACACATATAATCATTTAATGAACATTTATTGACTGCTGACTATATGCAAGCACTACATTAGGTACTGCAAATTCAGAGCTAAATTAAGTAGGTGTTATCTCTACCTTGTGGGGTTTACATGGGCCGGTGGTGGAGAGAGATGATAAACAGTTAAACAAACAAAAATATAAGTACAAGTTCAATTAATGCTTGAGGGGAATTTCAGGGAACTGTGAGAGAGAATGATGGAGATTGCTGATCAAAGAAATCTATCTGAAAAATGATGCTTAGCTGAGAGATGAATAATAACAAGGATTAGCCAGGCTGAGAACTGATTATTCTGTGTTCACTCTATTTCATGTTTGCTTTTTAAAGTGTTTACAGAGTTTATGGAACTTTCACATTTTGACTTGAGAAGTATATAATCAATTTGAATGTTGGGGAATATTTAATTTGTTAAATCCACATAGTTTTGAGTTATCAGTTATGTAAGAAATCTGTGAATATTTAGAGAAATACTATGTAATAATAAATTGAACTGAAGAAAAAATAGTAATTATTGTTCTTTACACCAGAAAGTCCCCTCAACACGAACATGAAAGTCATTTCCAAAGAGCTAAGAGAGAAGTCTTCCTCTTAGGAGATTGTACTCTTCTTCAAATGCCTACATTTAATAGTACATATAGCCTTGTGTGCTGTTCAGGTCAATATATCTATCTATTAATTTATTTACTCTCTCTTATGCTTTTGTACATTCATACAACTCATTCATAGGTTTATTAAGCATTTATCAAGTGCCTACTTTAAGCCAGGTACAATGATGGCACATGGTATAGAAAACCAAATAAAACATGGGCCCTGCTGTCAAGGAGCATTCAGTCTAGAGGAAGCCAGAGAGAAATGAATCTGTTATCACAGAAAGCACAGCAATTTCTGTAACAGAGCTAACCTGGAGGGGTATGGGAGCACAACAGAGAGACATCTTAATCACTCAAGGGGAACAGGGAAAACCTTCTGGAGGATGGTCTCCTTGAATTGAATTTGTCTTTAAGAACATTGTAGGGAGAGGCAAAAGTTTAGTCAGAAGACTCAGAAACAGCACCAATATGGGTCATTCATGAAATAACAAATAGGTTAGCTTTATTGGAGCAAAGGGTTTATTTATTCCAAGTTATCAGCACCTATTTTGTTCAGCATCCTTGGTAAGTATTAACGGATACAGAGCTGCACAAAAAAGTTTTTGATCCCATCCTCTTGGCATTTATAGATTATTAGGGAATGGCAAAAGATGAATTAGAGAATCAGGCAGGGAACAAATTATTAAGGACCTTACATATTAAGTGAAAGTAGCTACATTTTGTCCTGCTTAAGTAAGGAAATTACAGGGTCAATTAAACTTTATCTAAGAAAGATCAACCTGGTTGTAGAGTAGAAGATGGATTGGGGAGCTGAAGGTATTCAAGATTTGACATAAAAAGAGTAATTTGTAGACTATTCTAAGGATTGAGGCAAGAACTGATGGATGCCGGAACTAAGGCAGGAGGATGTTGTGGATAAGGCTAATGTAGAGACGTTAAGGAGGTAGAATCTATAGATCTTTTGGACCAGTTAGCTCTGGGGAATGAAAGAGACAAAGGAGTCCAGGGTGACTCCTGGTATCCTGGCTTGGGAGGCTGTGTGAATGTTGTTGCAATTCCTCCAGACTGGGAATCGTAGAAACACAAGGGTTAGAATGAATCTGTAATCTTATGCATTTATGTATTATTATGTTCTTACAAAATTAAGAGCTCCTTTCAGATAGGAAGCACTTCTTACACCTTCCTTATAACTTTACATCTTCCCACACTCTAAGCAGTCTTTCTGTCAATATCATAACCTCAATAAATAATCATATAATCAGTTGAGACTTAGATTTTTCTTCTCCTGTAGAGAAGAATTCCACTTTGAGTGAAAAGAGGAGATAATTTTTGGCAGTACACTGAGAAAAGGACATCTACAATATAAGCTAGGAGAAGATGAAGTTCTTTATCTCTGAATTACATATCATAGGAAAGTATAAAAAATCTTTCATGTCTCTAAATAAATACTGTTTCAATTTTTTTTCTGAAATACAAATTTCAAAGGTTTCTGATCACTTAAATTAAAAAGTAACCCTATTCTACTTCACAATCCGTACTCTACCTCTATATTTAGTGATCCATGGATTAGAGATGCAATTCCTCATAGCCACACAGCCCTCCCTCTCAAGAAATCACCTCTCAATGAATGAAGAAAAAGTCCCAATGTCAAGGAATACCCAAGTAACCCACAGGGAATGCTACAGTAAATGTTGAATAGGGAAGTCAAGGAAAGTCAGTGTGAGCAGTGAATGTCTTACTGACCTCCGGTGTCCTATGCTGAGTCTCCCACCTCCTCAAGACACACCCCCACTTTGGTTGAATCTCTTTGTCTCCCTTCTGTACCCTTCTGTTTAGGCTGGTGGAGGAGACACAGTCAAGTTGAGATGAGCAGGTGCTGAGTACTGCTCAGCAGCAAATTAACAAGAAAACAAACTCCCAGGAAGCTTGAGGCTAAAAGAGAGCTCAAGTCAACCAACTAATATTTCTTGAATATTAGCTCTGGGGAGAGCTATGCATTTGTGAAGATGAAGAAAACATATATAAGACAGCAAAACTACTTTCAAGGCACTTAAGAGTTTGCGTGTCATGTCCGAACAAGTGAAAGCATAGCCAGTAGATGTATATTTGCAATCATTCTTATGAAACCGTGTAGTAAACTTCTCTCCCACAGAGATTATTTGCCTAGCCCAGTGATGATGATCATTTTTATTTTTTCTTTATTTCTTTAAGAATTGGAAGGGAAGAGTCTAAAAATTACACAATGTCTCAATTATGATAAAGACACGAAATATAGAAATAGAATTTCTTAAAGCCTTTATGTAGCATGACATCATAATGGTATAGATTTTACCACAGCTCATTTGATGTCACAGGGACAAAGTTTGCTCTTTTTAACCATCTAGAAATGAGCATAGTGGCATGTGTTGCACTTACAAGGATGCCTTTCTCTTAAAGACTCTCTTGCAAGGATAGCCACAGCTTAAGGCAGAAGAGCACTGTTTCATATGGGGGCTCCAAGGCAAGAAAAGTCATCAAAGGGCCCCAAATCTAGACATAGCTGGACACTTCCACTGCTCTGCACAGAGAATCCACGATGCCTGGAAAGTACAGCAAGGGCACTTCCGCACACAGGTCCAGCCTTTCCTCATTGAAGGTTTATGGGGCTTGTAATGTCAAGATTCATGAATTTCGGGGATTGTACTTGTCCTTGGATCAGATTTGGAAGCAGCTTTTGATCAGTGAAGTGAAACAATTAATTATCATAAATAATGCTACTAGGAGTCCTCACATCAGCTAAAGGAGGAGGGGAGCCAAAGAAATAAAGCTGGTCTCTGGCAGAAGCTCAGCATCTGGCTGTCTGGATCAGATCCTGTTTGGCTACGGCCCCCACAGCTCACTAAGCCGTGGGTGAAAGGCACAGTTGCTCCGTCTTCTCATCCGGTGGGTAGTATCAAGTTCTGGTGGGTGCAGGGGGTGGTCAAAGGAGGTCAAAAGAATCTGGGAGGAATGCAAAATTTCTTTCTATTCATCTGTATTTGATTGCTTTGTGCCCTGAAGCACGATTTAATTATTTTCATCATTGCCTCAGCTTCCTCAGCTACCAATCTCATTGAGGGCAATAAAATTATTCAGCCTTTACAAAAAATGCAGCCATAATAATTTTTGACTCAATGAATAGCTAAGGCTATAAAACCAGCTCCTTGGATGACCACATCCAATTGAAAACACCATCCTAGGGTTTTCTCAACAGTTAAAGTAAAACATAACCTTACGTGAGAGAAGTACCCTGCCTGCGATTTCCATAATAGATACTTGTTATTTGTTGCCTACAACTTACATCACCATCTCTTATCCACACAAGAATTCTCTATGCAGGTATTATTATCCCCAGCCTAAAAATGAGGAGAGGGACACTCAAAGACCTTGACATCTGTTGGCTTCCCCTAAGAGAGCTTGAGAAAATTCTGGGTGTGCTGATTTGCCACTATAAGGTGTGTGTGGAAAGGGCGGGAGTGGGGCTGGAAGGTGGCCAGAAGTGAGTGCTTGCGGTTTGGACAAAAGCAAATCAAAAGATATAGCTGGATCAGAAATGCTACAAACGGAGAGGAATCGGCAGGGGGTTGGAGGGGTAGGGAGATGTCAGAAATGACCCACAGGGTCCTGGGATTCCTCTAAAATCGTAATTTCCTTGAAAGGTCACAGCAGGAGATACTGGCTCTGTCTGGAACTGGGAGCCCTCTCTCTGGGTTTGTATATGCTTTTTGCTGTATGGGTGTGTGTGCATGTATGTGTATGTTTTAATTTAATCTCCTTTACTTTTGTGATTTCTTTATTAAAAATGCTTTCAGGATCCAAATCGTGGCTTGTGGTAATTGTGGCTTGAACAAGTTAATCCTAAGGCACGCTTTTCTCATTTGAAACTGGGGGCGATAAATGTGCTATTTCACAAGTAGCCACATGGAATAAATGAAGTGCAGCACTTAGCACAGTGCCTGTTCAGAATAAAGACACAGTAATGTCAATCATTATTTATATATTGATTTACCTAGCCTCTTTATTTCTTTTATACTTGCATACTCACTCACTTCCTTAAACCCACCGTGTTTCGGGGTTTGAGATGATGTTTTATTCAATGTTGCACAGCACCCATCGTGTAGAAAGGATTGTGTCAGAGAGATGGAGTGAGGAGTGTTCCTGTGTATGTGTGTGTGTGTGTGTGTGTGCATGAGCTAGGTAGGGTGGCCCCTCTAGAAGTTTTGTTTAACTATTGCAGTAGTTAAATGCTTCCAAAAATGCAGTGTCTTCCTAATGATATCTCACTACCCATATGTGGGTATACAAGGTAGTTACAGGGTGCCAGAGTGACAACCAGCAGAGACCTGAAAGTATTCCTGTGCCTGCGCAAACTATGAGGGAGTTGAGCTGTGGTTGAAGTGTGGCTGGCTGGTTTTGCCCGAAGTCATGGATGGAGTGGGTTTTCTGTTAAATGTTTGGCCAGAGAGGCATGGCTGACCACTTATTTGTAATAAACTGGCAGCTGAGAGATTTTAAGGTGTTTTTTTTTTAAGTGACTTTTATGTGACTAGTTCTTCCCAAGTGCATATTCGCTTTAATAGAAAATGTATTTACTGTCACCCACCACCAAAGTGTTAACAACATTCACCCCTATAATTTCCCGGTCTTTCGGAGGTTATAACTAGTCTTGCTGAGTGGACCGTCAATACCTCTCTGCTGTCGGGCTGCTGATGGCGGGTGATGACAAGGAGAGAGGACGGGTTTTATGTTGGACGGTGTTGGCTCTCAATCTTAATTTTACTACTTACCAGTTGTGTGACCTTGGGCAAATGACTTGATCTTACTGAGCCTGAGTTTCCTTATCTTATGAAATTAATACCCATCTCCCAGAGGTGCTGTAGAGATTAAATGGGGTGAAGCACATTAAACGTCCATCACAGTCTCTGGACCTGACTAAATGCATCATCAGTGTGAGACCAATTGCCAAGTCCCCTGAGATACTAATGACAAATTCAAGCCTCGGGTAGGGGGTTGGACAAAATGATCTTTAAGTAACTGTCCAACCCTGAGACTCTGTGACACTAAGGTTACAAACTATGCGGGAACACTGAGAAATAATGCCTTCAATTGCAGGTCTCCTCCTGTAAATCACTGCGTGGCTGGGAGTACCAGGCACCTGACCTCTCAGGGTTTGACATTTTTCAAGTGTTAATGGGATGTTCTCGTTTATGTGCTAACATTGAGAAATGATTGCTGGTATTTTAAAATAAAGGGCACTATATGTTCATAAGCAATTAATCAGGATACTTTTGCCACATGAGAATGGATTGAAACTACAGTGGGAAAATAGAATCTAGGGTTTGGAGTCCAAGATGGCTATGTCCAGATTCCAGTTCCCCCAGTGGAGCAGTGGCAAGTATCTTTAATTTCTACTTCCTTTACTAATAAAATGGTGATGATAATCTCTACCAACTGGTCTTATGAGGATTCGATGAAATAAGCACATGAAGTACCTCCAATGAAAAAATGTAAAAGAAAAATATAAAGAAAATAAAAAGAAAATAGAACACATAAAGTACCTGGCAGTTAAAATTATGATATTAAAAGGCTAGATTAACAAAATAATCACAGTTAGTGGTGTTAGACACCTGAATGTCTCACTTTTGAAAATTTTCTAACAATATAAGAATGAGAAGTACTCAATATATCAGTTTGCCAGAGTTTATACATATTATTTTTTCTTTCCTTTCCTTTAGAAGAGGATTATACAAACTTTGTCTGTAAAGGGCCAAATAATAAATATTATATGTTTTTCTGGTCATTTGGTCTCTTTCTCAGCTATTTAATTCCACAGCTGTGTGAAAACAGTCATAGACAATAGGTTGATGAGTGGGCAATAGCCGTGCTCCAATAAAACCACTCACAGAAACAGGCTGCAGGTTGCTTTTGGCTTGTGGGCCATAGTTTTCAACCCGTGCTTTAGAAGACTGATTTAGCCAACAATATTTATTAAACATCTACAATGTTTAAAACGCTGCCTTTGAATTGTTCAAGGTACAAAAATAAATCAGTGTCTTACACGGAGGAAAAAAACACAAGCTTAAAACAAAATACAAATTTATTTATTTTTTTGTTACTACAAAGTAATTGGCCAGAAGTTGGCTTAAAAACAGTTGACAAGAAAATAGTTAAGAAGCTATGTCCTGAGTTAAATCTTGATCTGTGCCAATTTCTCACTATGTGACTAAGCAAATAATTTAAGGATTCTAAGCATTGATTTGCTCTATATCTATCAAATGGAGGTAACAGTATTTCCCACACAGAGTTTTGGAAAAGAATTAAACAAGATAATGCACACAGAGGATACGGCACATTGGCGCATAGTAAGCAATAAACACATGTTACTTATCATCATTCAGAAGATGGAAGGAATACAACTTGTCACCCCAAGCACGCAATCCCTACTCAAGCCACAGTGGGGTAAACCATGGTCCAGCTCTCCCTGGTCCAACCTCTTAAATCCTACTCATCTTTAAGGATGGTGAGTAGATATCTCTTTCTTTGCGAAGACTTCCCCACAATCATAGAATTGTTCTAATATGCAGTCTGTACCTGTATTTATAACTTAATTTTCTGCTATTTTTAAGCATCATGACCATGAACTTCCCTCTACAGAATTAGTCCCTGGCTTTACCACTCCCTTAGTACATTTTGTACTCTAGTATTGTGTAGCACACGGTTCTTAGAGAAAACACTATATTGAGTCACAATTCTATAGGAGGTGTTAAACACCGTGTCTTCCTACTCCATCACAATAATCATTTGCCATAAACCTCTTCACATTCTCTGCTACTGCTGGTCTATAAAGGGTATTAGGACACAACCTATGAATTTTAAATATTCTCCACATATATCCAAGACTGTTGTCCATAATACACCTTTATCAATTTAATCCTGAGAGGGCTTGCTCCCTGCAAGGAAGCTCCATAAAATGTCTGCTCCTTATTTTGCTCAGCCTTTCTGTTGTGCTGCCTAACATCAACACTGTTTTGCTTTCTCAGGTTCACTGACAACTGGGAAATAATTATACTGCCTCATCGTTACTAGGTTGAACCATCAAATTTGCCATTGCTTTTGTAGGTCAAATGGTTGAATATTAAAAATTTCACATGAATCAGCCTAAGGCTTTTGTTACCATCATTATTATGTAGTAATTGTACTTTTTGATTAGAGTTTAAGCTGAAAATGAATTCCTGCCATTGGGCAGAAATATTGATGTCATGATTGCTGTTGTGTATTACAACTAAATATATATCTCTTTCAGGACTATTTGCAACAGCTTAAAGTAATCACTGTTTAATCATTTCACATTTAATAATATATAGGTACTTTATATATTGGCATGTAGTCAGTTTATTAATTCAACAGTTACTATATAATATCTACAACACACTTTCATGCATTAGTGCCAAGCTAAACAAAGGAAGGTTATGTGTTCTTAGAAGCACAAGTGGGTTAAAAAACATGGGCAAGGGGTGGGAAAGTAGTAAATTCTAGGGAAGCATATAGAATAAGTCCACTAACTCACTCTAGAAGAGTAAATGCAGATTTAACATGTTGATTACATAAATATCTCAAATTTTTCACCCATCCCTGTGTCCACATCATTTGTGAAGTAACTTTGCAGCTCTAGGCATTAAGAGGTGGAATCTATTTGCCCCACCCCTTGATTTTGGGCTGGACTTGACTCTTGCTTTGGTCAATAGCAGACAGCAGAAGTGGTGTTGTGTCAGGTTTGGACATAGGCTCTGAGAGGCCTTTCCCAAGTTACCCCAAATTATGGTACCTTGACATGCTGAATATTTTAAACTGAAGGAGTCTGAGGGAACAGTAGAAACAGGAAGGTCACTTTGACCTCTTCCCCCATCACCCTTCGTCCCTGAAACAGGTTATAAAAACCTCGCGTAAAAGGTGCCCTTACTATACACAGAGGAAAGGAGCATCCTAATCTCTGAAGAGAAAGGGGTGCGAAGAGGAATCCTAACAAACAGGTCTTGCTAACTTGCTTCAGTATAATTGCCTCATACCCCTTCACCTGTCATATTCTTCCACAACGATCCACTCTTCATCAAACCTAGCATACAAATACAGCACTGTTTCTTTGGGTCTCCACTTCCTTAAGGAGGCTCCCTTGTCACATAAAACTTATATCAAATAATTTTGTATGCTTTTCTCCTGTTAATCTGTCTTTGTTGGTTTAATTTTCAGACTCAGAGAGGGACTCTTAGAGGGTTAAGGAAAACCTTTTCCTCCCCTACAATTTCACAGAGTCTTTCTCAGTTTCCCTTCCTACAGCCCAGCTTGACCTGCTGGATGATAAGGAAACACTTGGAGTATAACTGAGCCATCCAACCAGGCAGCCCCCATCTGACCTGGCAGCCGACTTGCAGACATGAGGAAGCCCAGAAACATCCAGCTGAGCCCTGCCCAAACTGCTGACCCACAGAATCATGAGCCCAATGAGCCTCTAAGTTTCATGGTCATTTGTTAAACAGAAAATGACTATTGATAGACATATTTCCGCAAGGAAGTTAGATTTTAGCTAGCCCTTAAAATGAAATAAGAGACTGCCAGATGAAGAAGAGGGAATAGGGAATTTGAGGCAGGACGATTATTGACAAACAGGCTTAGATTCATGAAAATTATTCTTTTATTCTTAGAAAATGAGAAATCCAGTAAATCAGGATAATACTAATTACATGATGTAGACTATAGAATGTGTGTGTGTCTGTGTGTTTGCACGTGCATGCACGTGTGTAAGCATGGTTATGCATGTTTGGGAAGTGGGAGGATATAATGAAAAATGAATCTGGAAAAGCAAGTTGGGACCAAAAAGCCTTGTAAGACCTATAAAATCTGATGAAATGGATCTTATCTTAAGTGCTTTTTCCTGCTAATCTGTAGACTCTTTGACTTGGGCAAAAAAATTAGAGAATAAAGGCGGGGTGGCTATTAGTCATTGAAAGCCTTCTGCATGCCAGATGCTATGTTGGGTGCTTTGTACACCCATTGATAACTCTTATAGTCCCCCCATCACTTTTAGGGATATTGGGCTAGTCTATGGAAAGAGAAACAGTCTTAGAGGGAGGTACGGAGACCATATGGTTTGTCAGGGAAGCCCTGACTTAACTTGTTGTCTTGGCAGACAACACTGTCTCTTTCACTACCAAGAAGCTGGCCATTGGATGACAAGTTATATTGTTGTACTACTTAGAGGTCATATGAATTGCCTGATCTTGCACAACTTAATAGGTGGCAGACCTGAGGTTTGAACCTCAGGCATACTAACATTAATATTTTATTAAAATGAAAATACCTCTCAATGTTTGGCACATATAGGTGGATTAAATATTTGCTCAATATTTTGTTTTTATAAGTATTGGGAGATGATGAACATTTTTATCTTATGGAATGCATCTCTGGCATGATATTTTCAGTTGGAGAAAACTTGCCTCAATTTACAGAAAATCAAATGGACATAAGAATGTATCGCTGACAGTTACAGAAAGATAGAGAAGATGAAAAGGCAGAGGGCTATGTACCAGATGAAGGAACAAGAAAAAACCCCAGAAAAACAACTAAATGAAGTGGAGATAGGCAACCTTCCAGAAAAAGAATTCAGAATAATGATAGTGAAGATGATCCAGGACCTCGGAATAAGAATGGAGGCAAAGATTGAGAAGATGCAAGAAATGATTAACAAAGACCTAGAAGAATTAAAGAACAAACAAACAGAGATGACCAATACAATAACTGAAATGAAAACTACACTAGAAGGAATCAATAGCAGAATAACTGAGGCAGAAGAACGGATAAGTGACCTGGAAGACAGAATGGTGGAATTCACTGCTGCGGAACAGACTAAAGAAAAAAGAATGAAAAGAAATGAAGACAGCCTAAGAGACCTCTGGGACAACATTAAACGCAACAACATTCGCATTATAGGGGTCCCAGAAGGAGAAGAGAGAGAGAAAGGACCAGAGAAAATATTTGAAGAGATTATAGTCGAAAACTTCCCTAACATGGGAAAGGAAATAGCCACCCAAGTCCAGGAAGCGCAGAGAGTCCCATACAGAATAAACCCAAGGAGAAACACGCCGAGACACATAGTAATCAAAGTGGCAAAAATTAAAGACAAAGAAAAATTATTGAAAGCAGCAAGGGAAAAACGACAAATAACATACAAGGGAACTCCCATAAGGTTAACAGCTGATTTCTCAGCAGAAACTCTACAAGCCAGAAGGGAGTGGCATGATATACTTAAAGTGATGAAAGGGAAGAACCTACAACCAAGATTACTCTACCCGGCAAGGATCTCATTTAGATTTGATGGAGAAATCAAAAGCTTTACAGACAAGCAAAAGCTAAGAGAATTCAGCACCACCAAACCAGCTCTACAACAAATGCTAAAGGAACTTCTCTAAGTGGGAAACACAAGAGAAGAAAAGGACCTACAAAAACAAACCCAAAACAATTAAGAAAATGGTCATAGGAACATACATATCGATAATTACCTTAAACGTGAATGGATTAAATGCCCCAACCAAAAGACATAGACTGGCTGAATGGATACAAAAACAAGACCCATATATATGCTGTCTACAAGAGACCCACTTTAGACCTAGGGACACATACAGACTGAAAGTGAGGGGATGGAAAAAGATATTCCATGCAAATGGAAATCAAAAGAAAGCTGGAGTAGCTATACTCATATCAGATAAAATAGACTTTAAAATAAAGAATGTTACAAGAGACAAGGAAGGACACTACATAATGATCAAGGGATCAATCCAAGAAGAAGATATAACAATTATAAATATATATGCACCCAACATAGGAGCACCTCAATACATAAGGCAACTGCTAACAGCTATAAAAGAGGAAATCGACAGTAACACAATAATAGTGGGGGACTTTAACACTTCACTTACACCCATGGACAGATCATCCAAAATGAAAATAAATAAGGAAACAGAAGCTTTAAATGACACAATAGACCAGATAGATTTAATTGATATATATAGGACATTCCATCCAAAAACAGCAGATTACACGTTCTTCTCAAGTGCGCACGGAACATTCTCCAGGATCACATCTTGGGTCACAAATCAAGCCTCAGTAAATTTAAGAAAATTGAAATCATATCAAGCATCTTTTCTGACCACAACGCTATGAGATTAGAAATGAATTACAGGGAAAAAAACGTAAAAAAGACAAACACATGGAGGCTAAACAATACGTTACTAAATAACCAAGAGATCACTGAAGAAATCAAAGAGGAAATAAAAAAATACCTAGAGACAAATGACAATGAAAACACGACGACCCAAAACCTATGGGATGCAGCAAAAGCGGTTCTAAGAGGGAAGTTTATAGCTATACAAGCCTACCTCAAGAAACAAGAAAAATCTCAAGTAAACAATCTAACCTTACACCTAAAGAAACTAGAGAAAGAAGAACAAACAAAACCCAAAGTTAGCAGAAGGAAAGAAATCATAAAGATCAGAGCAGAAATAAATGAAATAGAAACAAAGAAAACAATAGCAAAGATCAATAAAACTAAAAGTTGGTTCTTTGAGAAGATAAACAAAATTGATAAGCCATTAGCCAGACTCATCAAGAAAAAGAGGGAGAGGACTCAAATCAATAAAATCAGAAATGAAAAAGGAGAAGTTACAACAGACACCGCAGAAATACAAAGCATCCTAAGAGACTACTACAAGCAACTTTATGCCAACAAAATGGACAACCTGGAAGAAATGGACAAATTCTTAGAAAGGTATAACCTTCCAAGACTGAATCAGGAAGAAATAGAAAATATGAACAGACCAATCACAAGTAATGAAATTGAAACTGTGATTAAAAATCTTCCAACAAACAAAAGTCCAGGACCAGATGGCTTCACAGGTGAATTCTATCAAACATTTAGAGAAGAGCTAACACCCATCCTTCTCAAACTCTTCCAAAAAATTGCAGAGGAAGGAACACTCCCAAACTCATTCTATGAGGCCACCATCACCCTGATACCAAAACCAGACAAAGACACTACAAAAAAAGAAAATTACAGACCAATATCACTGATGAATATAGATGCAAAAATCCTCAACAAAATACTAGCAAACAGAATCCAACAACACATTAAAAGGATCATACACCACGATCAAGTGGGATTTATCCCAGGGATGCAAGGATTCTTCAATATATGCAAATCAATCAATGTGATACACCATATTAACAAATTGAAGAATAAAAACCATATGATCATCTCAATAGATGCAGAAAAAGCTTTTGACAAAATTCAACACCCATTTCTGATAAAAACTCTCCAGAAAGTGGGCATAGAGGGAACCTACCTCAACATAATAAAGGCCATATATGACAAACCCACAGCAAACATCATTCTCAATGGTGAAAAACTGAAAGCATTTCCTCTAAGATCAGGAACGAGACAAGGATGTCCACTCTCACCACTATTATTCAACATAGTTCTGGAAGTCCTAGCCACGGCAGTCAGAGAAGAAAAAGAAATAAAAGGAATACAAATTGGAAAAGAAGAAGTAAAACTGTCACTGTTTGCGGATGACATGATACTATACATAGAGAATCCTAAAACTGCCACCAGAAAACTGCTAGAGCTAATTAATGAATATGGTAAAGTTGCAGGATACAAAATTAATGCACAGAAATCTCTTGCATTCCTATACACTAATGATGAAAAATCTGAAAGAGAAATTATGGAAACACTCCCATTTACCATTGCAACAAAAAGAATAAAATACCTAGGAATAAACCTACCTAGGGAGACAAAAGACCTGTATGCAGAAAACTATAAGACACTGATGAAAGAAATTAAAGATGATACCAACAGATGGAGAGATATACCATGTTCTTGGATTGGAAGAATCAACATTGTGAAAATGAGTATACTACCCAAAGCAATCTACAGATTCAATGCAATCCCTATCAACTTACCAATGGCATTTTTTACGGAGCTAGAACAAATCATCTTAAAATTTGTATGGAGACACAAAAGACCCCGAATAGCCAAAGCAGTCTTGAGGCAAAAAAATGGAGCTGGAGGAATCAGACTCCCTGACTTCAGACTATACTACAAAGCTACAGTAATCAAGACAATATGGTACTGGCACAAAAACAGAAACATAGATCAATGGAACAAGATAGAAAGCCCAGAGATTAACCCACGCATCTATGGTCAACTAATCTATGACAAAGGAGGTAAAGATATACAATGGAGAAAAGACAGTCTCTTCAATAAGTGGTGCTGGGAAAACTGGACAGCTACATGTAAAAGAATGAAATTAGAATACTCCCTAACACCATACACAAAAATAAACTCAAAATGGATTAGAGACCTAAATATAAGACTGGACACTATAAAACTCTTAGAGGAAAACATAGGAAGAACACTCTTTGACATAAATCACAGCAAGATCTTTTTTGATCCACCTCCTAGAGTAATGGAAATAAAAACAAAAATAAACAAATGGGACCTAATGAAACTTCAAAGCTTTTGCACAGCAAAGGAAACCATAAACAAGACGAAAAGACAACCCTCAGAATGGGAGAAAATATTTGCAAACGAATCAACGGACAAAGGATTAATCTCCAAAATATATAAACAGCTCATTCAGCTCAATATCAAAGAAACAAACACCCCAATCCAAAAATGGGCAGAAGACCTAAATAGACATTTCTCCAAAGAAGACATACAGACGGCCACGAAGCACATGAAAAGATGCTCAACATCACTAATTATTAGAGAAATGCAAATCAAAACTACAATGAGGTATCACCTCACTCCTGTTAGAATGGGCATCATCAGAAAATCTACAAACAACAAATGCTGGAGAGGGTGTGGAGAAAAGGGAACCCTCTTGCACTGTTGGTGGGAATGTAAATTGATACAGCCACTATGGAGAACAGTATGGAGGTTCCTTAAAAAACTAAAAATAGAATTACCATATGACCCAGCAATCCCACTACTGGGCATATACCCAGAGAAAACCGTAATTCAAAAAGACACATGCACCCGAATGTTCATTGCAGCACTATTTACAATAGCCAGGTCATGGAAGCAACCTAAATGCCCATCAGCAGACGAATGGATAAAGAAGTTGTGGTACATATATACAATGGAATATTACTCAGCCATAAAAAGGAACGAAATTGAGTCATTTGTTGAGACGTGGATGGATCTAGAGACTGTCATACAGAGTGAAGTAAGTCAGAAAGAGAAAAACAAATATCGTATATTTATGCATGTATGTGGAACCTAGAAAAATGGTACAGATGAGCCAGTTTGCAGGGCAGAAGTTGAGACACAGATGTAGAGAATGGACATATGGACACCAAGGGGGGAAAACTGCGGTGAGGTGGGGATGGTGGTGTGCTGAATTGGGCGATTGGGATTGACATGTATACAGCGATGTGTATAAAATTGATGCCTAATAAGAACCTGCAGTATAAAAAAACAAACAAAACAACTAAAAAAACTACAATGAGGTATCACCTCACACCAGTAAGAATGGGCATCATCAGAAAATCTACAAACAACAAATGCTGGAGAGGGTGTGGTGAAAAGGGAACCCTCCTGCACTGTTGGTGGGAATGTACATTGATATAGCCACTATGGAGGACAGTATGGAGGCTTCCTTAAAAAACTAAAAATAGAATTACCATATGATGCAGCAATCCCTGGGCACTGGGTATATACAATCTGGGTATATACTGGGCATATACCCAGAGGAAACCATATTTCAAAAAGACACATGCACCCCAATGTTCATTGCAGCACTATTTACAATAGCCAGGTCATGGAAGCAGCCTAAATGCCCATCGACAGACGAATGGATGAAGAAGATGTGGTACATATACACAATGGAATATTACTCAGCCATAAAAAGGAACGAAATTGGGTCATTTGTTGAGACATGGATGGATCTAGAGACTGTCATACAGAGTGAAGTAAGTCAGACAGAGAAAAACAAACATTGTATATTAACGCATATATGTGGAACCTAGCAAAATGGTACAGGTGAACCGGCTTGCAGGGCAGAAATAGAGACACAGATGTAGAGAACAAACGTATGGACACCAAGGGGGGGAAAGCGGCGGGGGGGTGGGGGTGGGATGAATTGGGCGATTGGGATTGACATGTATACACTGATGTGTATAAAGTTGATGACTAATAAGAACCTGCTGTATAAAAAAATAAATTAAATTAAATTTAAAAATTAAAAAAAAAAAAAAAAAAAAAAAGAATGTATCGCTTATACAAATTCAGATTCACACCAAGAATGTACCTCTTATACAAATTCAGATTCACCTATATTGACAAAAAAGAAGAGACTTTTAAAGATGATAGCACACGGACATGAAAAATGTATACAGATATGTGTGTGGTGCTGGTGACGGGCAGAAAGTTCAACCATTTTCACTTATCTCCCAATCACATTTGAAGACTAATGTTAAATCAGTAGATTTGGCATTGGCTTTGTTCTTGAACGGTGATCATATCTGCCTTTTTCTGCCAACCACCATAATTATCGAGTATATACAATTTAAGCCAATCAAAGCACAATTCTGACTCAAAAATTCAGTTAAGTGTCATGGTACCTGATTTAAGTGTTGATAATAGCCCATATCCCTTTTCCTCTGTTGGGTCCCATGTGTACCTCTCAACAAACTTGATGTTAATTGCTTTGTTCTAGAGTAGGTCAAGTGTGCTGTCACTTATTTCTGATTATACTTTTCCTGGAGCTTTTTAGTATCCAAACTTGTCTTGCTCTATCACACACAATTGATGTTATACATGAACAGCAAATTAACACACTGCCCAAACAATTTCCTGTGGTTATTAGGCAGTCTGGTCAGAAGCTGCTCTAAACTTCAGCACAAATGAGTAAGTCTAATTTGAAAACCATCTTTTTAAAAATTGATGAAGCAAAGCTTTCAGCTCTACAGTGTAGAATATAATGTTTCCTTTATATAGAGGACATGTTGGATGTGGCATAGGTGTGTTTACACGAAGGATTATAATTCTGGGAGCCGTGGCCCTTAACCACATGGGCTTTAAGGAAACTACATTGAAGGGCTTCTGCGTTGGGCTTAGCAAATATTCACTGATCATCTGATGAGTTGTCACTGCAGGTATAAGAATCAGAAATAATTTTCATCCATATGCGAGTGAAAGCGGCACCGAATCAAACTGATCTGAGTTCAAATCCTACATTCCAAACTTCTCAGGGAAAATTTAATTGATTTTTGAAGATAAATTTTTGTTTTTCAGATTATAAAAGTAAAACACTTAGAATTTGAAAAATTTGTAAAATTCAAAAAAGAATACAGAAAAAATCAACATATAGACTTGGCAACTGTTAAAAGTTTAGTTATTTCCTTTAGTCTTGTTTTCCTCTGTTTATACTTCTATGTATAATTATATCATACTTGTGTTTACACTAGATCTCTTATCATTTGAACCTTGCTTTTTATCCCATAGCATTAACAAAATGTGTGAATTTTCTAAGCTATTAATGTTCTCTGAAAACATTTTACTGGTTTCATGCTTTTCAAAGTTATGGATGTGCCAACATTTATTTAATCCTTTCCTTGTTTAGAGACAGTTAGATTATTTCCAGTCTTTCTTTATTATTATTAACTCTTTGAGGAGCATCTTAATACATTTATGTTTATCTGTACCTCTGATTATCTATTACTACTTTCCAAGTTATAAACTTAAAATTTTACTTTATATTTATATAGTAATCCTGTTCATAATTTTTAAAAGTTCAATAATTCTGATGGCTTTATGATTAAAATAGCACTAGATGTTTTTTAAACCAAAAACAAACCTGGCTTTTTCCTTCTTAGAAGAAATAACTTTCAAAAATTTTTGTTGTTTCTTATAGCATTTAACATCTTATCACCTAATAACATGCTTATATTGCTATATCATAATTTTTCAAAATTAGATATCAGTTATTATCCTTCTGATGTGAAGACAAACATTTAATTCTCTCAAATCTTGTCTCTTTCTACTCAGCATTTTATCAAACACGTCTCTCATTCACCCAGTTTAATTATAGCAAATTGGTTGCATCAATATTGTGTTTATTATTGTGTATATATTATTCACAGGTGGGTCAGAGTGTGTATGTTAGAGCTCATTTCTAGTAAAACTTGATTTTTCCTGAAGTTCATAATTGCCTTTTTTTAAATCGATGAATTTTCTATGTACCTATGACCAACTCATCCCCATATTCTCTAAGAAAACTCTATATAATAAGCAAATATATAAGGAAGTATATAGCTTCTATTTTTTATGTAGTATACCTCCTGAAGTCCTCTGACCATCTATATAAACATGGCAAGTTGTTCCAAGGGGATGCCAATTCCTGGTAAACAAACACTGATCTGATTTCTTTCTTCATAATGGTATCATTTCATGAATGATATACAAATGGAATCATACAGTAAATAACCTTTTAGATTTTCTGCAGTCATCATAATTCCCTTGAGATCTATCTAAGTTGTGTGGATCAATACTGTGTTCCTTTTTATTACTGGGTAGTGTTCTATGGTATGAATGTACCACTATTTATTTAACTATTTACCCACTGAAGGACATCTGGATTATTTCCCGTTTTTGGCTGCATGAACATTCATTTTCCACGAAAGCTGTCTTAATTTTTATGTCCAAAAACATTACCATAGTTAAATACGTGTCTGTTCCCTCACTTATGAGTAGAAGTGTTTTGTAACCTATCAATGTCTGTGTCCCAGAACTTTGCATGGTTCTACCACATAATAAATACTCAGAATAAATTCAATTTCTGAATGTCATTTAAGATGTTCTAAGGCAGAAGACTGATAACTACTGTAGGACTCCAGACATCACTGTGTTTGAGGATTCTGTCATGGCTTCACAGAATAAAAGGAACTTACGTTGTCCTTTGAAGAGTAAACAGGATATAGTCAAGAATTAAAGGTATCTTGCAAGGAAAGTATATTAAAAATAATGGAATGGATCAAGTTGGATAAAGAGTAGAGTGTGTATAGATGAGTCAAGGGAAATGGGATGAAAAGATAAATTGGGACCATGGTGAACATGGCCTTGAATATCCAGCTAAAGATTTCAACCTTTTTCTCATAGACTTCCAAAAGCCATGTCTGGCTCATATCTGGGGAAGGAACGATGAAAGTTGAATTTTAGTAAATAATTTGCTGGCATTTACTGCAAGACTGCAGTTATTTATGTTCAGATGATATGTATATCCTTGTCTGTGTTTGGAGAAATCTCAAGTGCTATATTGTTTTTGGATAAGCAGTCACCACATCGGGCATCAGAACTTATGAAGGGTTTCTGTTACCAATTAGAGGTAGGATCTACAAAGGTGGTAGGAGCTCTGAAGGCAGTCACCAGAATCCTCATCAAGCAGAGAAGAATAGAGACTGGAAATTTTAGGCTCCTAGATCTGAGCCATTTTTGCCCTGCTTCCTGTCTTGGCTGTTAAAACCTCATAATTACAGTAAAATATTGCAGCCCCCATGACCTGTGCTCCTTCCATTTAATTTACACATAATATATCTTTTAATCCTCACTGCAAGTTTGTATGGAAGATATTTTTACCCTCCTTCTAGAGATGAAGTACCCTGGTTCTAGGGATGTGTCTTGTGGGGTTACAAATAGGTCAAGAGAATACTACTTGTCACAGGAAAAATAGGAGAGAAAGAGAGAGAGGGGGAGGGAGAAAGAAATGAGAAAATTTGGAGGATATTCAAAAGTCAAATTAGAGCAATTCTGGTACCATCACTAAATTAAAAGAGCAGTAATGAAGTGATGCATGTAAGAAATTAAGTACGCAGAGCAGGAAGGAATTCGGAGTGAAATAGAAACAGATGACCCAAAGAGAGTGCTGGGGCAGGACCTCTGAAAGTACTGCAGTGATGATGGTTATTTGCCTTATTGATCCCTGCTGTATGAGTAGGTTAGCTCAATTTAAAGAAACAGGATATATCTCTGATTCTATCTTGAGAAATTTTATTTTAAGGAATTGGCTCACCCAATTGTGGGTGTTCGCAAGTAGAAATCTGCAGAGTAGGCCAGAAGACTGAAGACCCAGAGAAGAGTTGGTGCTGTGGTCCTGAGTCTGAATTCCTTCTTTCTTGGGAGACCTCAGACTTTTCTCTTAAGGCCTTCATCTGATTGAATGAGGCCCACCTACACTATGGCGGGTAATTTGCTTTACTCAGTCTACTGATTTAAATTTAAATGTTAATCACATCTAAAGAATACTTTCACAACAACATCTAGAATGGTGTTTGACCAAGTATCTAGGCACCATAACGTAGACAAATTGACACATAAAATTAGCCATCACACCCTCTAATCTTCCAGGCTACCTCAGGTCACTCTCCAAAGCCAGGAAGAAATTTTTCCTACCAAGTGTTGGCCAAGACTCCTACTGCACTTCAGCTGTTACCAAGCCATCAGGACTTGCCCAGAGCCTCAGATGGGGCTAAGAACCCTGAGAGGAAGATTCCTCCTCAGGGCTGCACATGGTGTTTTGTAGCAATGAGCTTTAGACAGCCAGTTCCCTGAACTCTCAACCACCTCACTGAGAGGGAAAATAGAGCCCTGGCAGAGAATCAGAGCTCCATCCAGGACTGAGAGCACATTCTCCCGCCTGGGACAGATAAGTGTTCTTGGAAGGATAAGTGAAATCTAGACCTGGCTCTCCTGCCCAGTTGAAGAGATAGGCATAGAGAGACTGACGCTGGCAGGCGCCCAGCCAGCCCTCATCAATCACTTTAGCTTCTATAATGAGGTCTCTGTGGGACAGAGCCATAGGTCTAATATAGGCATGCAGAAACCCACCAACATGTTCTATGTGCTTGTAAAAATGGACCAAACATTCACCAATGAGTGATTTCTCTGGAGACTGGAAAAATCCATTTCCTTTCTGTGCTAGGGAGGAAGGAGTGACTATTTTCAAAAGCTTGATTGCTATGGAAATCATGACAGGATCAGATGTGGGTTGGCAAACTATAGACCAGACACTGCCCATGGCCTGTTTTTGTATGACTAGTGAGCCAAGGATGGTTTTTACACAGTTAAATGGGTGAAAGAAAAAAGGAAAGAAAGAGAAGAGGAAGAGGAGAGGGAGAGGGAGAGGGAAAACAACAAGAAATAGAGGCTGCATGCGGCCTACAAAGCATAACCTGTTTATTATCTGGCTCTTGCCAGCCCCAGACCTAGAAGAAGATGCACATGCACCAGAATTCAACATTTTACCAAGAGTAAGTGCTGCCTACTGTGCAACTCTAGGAAGGTAATTTTGGTTTTCAAGCCAGATGTCCCCATGTGGGGCACACTGCACACCGATCCTCCCCGATGAAAAGTCTTACAGGAAAGAAACGTGTGTAACTCTTCACTTCAGTATTTTAGAGGACAGCGACACAACAGTGGGATACCGTAAAGCTTCCATTTTGATAAGATTCAAAAATAGGCAAAACAAATCCATGATGTTAGAAGGAGGGTGCTGTCTTTATGGGGAAGCCCCTGGGCTGCCTCCTCGGGGTGTCTGGAGTAAAGCTACCGTTTTGTTTCTTGATCTGGGAGCTCCTTACATTTTTGTTTGTGAAAATTCATGAACATTTATGTTCCCTTAGGAACACTTTTCTAAAAATAAATTATACTATATTAAAAAGTGCATCTAACCAGAAAACCTTTTTTTTTTTTTTTTTTGTACAAACTGCTTATAAAATAAATATTTTGCCAGGGCTCTGTCCTTTACAGAAAAGGGGACAGGCCAGGTAATTCTAACCTGACTTAATCTTCCTCCAAGAAGTCACGCTGTAGATTTTCCAAACCAAACCCTTTTCCTACTGATTGATAGCCAAGTGCTCTCCACTTCACCCGTCTCCCACTTCTTCTGGACCAGGAGAACACCTTTCGGATGGTTGGTGACGAGAAGGGGATTGAAGTTCTTCTTTGCCCATATGCTATTCCAGTAGGATCAAGGCTTCCTAAAGATCTAGTCCTGCCCACTCCCTCCTGGTGTCTGGTTGTGTTCACTGTTAAAAGTTAGACAGAGGTATATTACAATTTTTAAGAGTTTGAGCAAAAATCAACTGGAATCAAGCAGCGCCCAGCTGGATAGTTAGGAGTATTCCACCACTGACAGGAGCTCAGGAGAGACTTTATAGAGAAAAGGCAGAAGCAGAGTAAGAAAATTATTGATTGGCTGTAGGTTACAGTCTAGATGGCCGTTCCTGATTGGTTGTCCTTAGCATTTTGATTTCACAACCTTGAGGTATTTACAGGCTTAGATTTTGGCTGGCTTATTCACTTAGACTGCCATGGCATGAGACCCCCCTCAGTTTAATGGCTTCTTCTTTTAATTAGCTTAATACCAGCTCTAAACACATACTCTGATCACACTGAACTTTTCCTTCTCCTGGTCATGTCGAGATACTTCGCCAGTGCTATTCCTCCTCGCCAAATGCCCTTCGCTTAATCACCAACTTGGGAAACTTCTGTTGATCCTTTCTCTGCAGATCAAGTGTTTCTCTATGTGAAATCTTCCCAGACCTACATCACTACAGAGCTAACCGGTTTCTATTGTGCATTACACAGATGCTTCTATCAGTGTGCCCATGACATATGTGATTATTTTTCGGTATGTTTGCTTAAGAGTTCTTTTTAAAATATTTTTTTTCTCTTTGTGCTTAAAATTCTGCTTCTTTTTTTTTAAGAATGAAATATGCCATTTATTGTTTTGTCCCCATGCTTGACACCTAGTGGGATCTAAAATACATTTATTGAATAAATGAATGAGTCCTTATTACTTGAAGATAGTATTTTAATATGATAGAATAATTAATTTTTCCCAGTTGTGTGATTCTCCCTAGGGGAGAAATATTCCTTCACCAATTTGTTACAGTTTTCTTTTAAAAAGCAAATGAATTTTAACACACATAGTACTATGATTTTTTAAAAAAAACTAAGTCATTTATTATTTAGGAAGCGCAAAAGAAAAGTTAAAGACTCAGGGAAGTATAAAAATGAGTCAGAATATTATTACCTAGCTCTGGATTACTTTTTTCATGAGAGAGAACCAAAACCAAAAATAAGACAAACCAAAAAAAACCATTTTCATGAGCTATTAAAATTTTACCTCTAGGCAAAGGAATAATTAACTAGAAAATAATACAGAATTTGTTTTATAGATTAATTGTGAATTATTAAAAAGGTATTCATTGATAAATAGCAATGCAAATTGCAAAAATGTTGTTAGATAAAAATGAAATAGAATTAATCATGTGTCTAAGTAATAAAATACTGTATGTGAGACGCCAGTTATTTTGAACTATTTAAAACACTATCATTAACTAATGGTGAGCCTTTGGGGAACATCTTTCAATTCACCTGTTTCAATTTCTCAACCTATAAAATAGTTCTGAAATGCTACAACTCTAAAATGAATCAAGATTTAACTTTACCTATTTCTATAGTATGTCAAAAAATGGTCTAAGACGTGATACCAAAACATCCCACTAGATGGCAGGGTTCCCATTTCAAAGGAAGCAGTTTTTTTCCTTGTTCAAAATAAGAGCCTCCAACAAACAGAATTTGAAATGTGTTTATTTGTACAGCTATAAATATGGCTCATCTGATCCAGTTTTCCACTGGGTTCCATGTTTTTCAGTGATTTGTAGCCAGTATTTTTCTTTTTTTTTTTTTAAGCTAGATTGAGGAAGTTATTTGATATGCAGCTACATTCTTTCCAAATAATCAAAGTTAATCCTGATTTCTTCTTTTTAATCAGACATTGCATGTCCACAGTGTCATTAGCTGAAAAAAAATTATGGAACCATTCATTAAATAGTGTATAATTTTTGAGCACAGTTCCACAGAGCCCTCAACAAGTGTAAGTGTGGACATCTCTGGAATTTCTTTACAGTTTCAGAAAGCCAAAGCAACACCTGCTAAATTTCATTCGATTCCTGACTGGCTGAGAGCAAATATTGTAAAGGTAAATCGAACTGAATTTTCAGAGAAGTGAAAGTGCTTTGATCAACTAAATACATGTATGTGGCTAATCTTTGAAAAATAAATGGCATGCATGAAAAGGAAGCTATTTTTATTATTACCAGTTATCATGATTATTATTGTTGCTGACTTTTTTGTTTCTAAAACCTTCAGAGGAGTGTTTTCCAAGAAACTTAAGAGTCAAGAAAAAGAAATGCCTTTCTTCCAAATTTAACATAGCAGACCCAATGTGTTTTAACCCAAAGGAATTTTTTCCACTTACAAAGTTCATACTGAGTAATGCTTTATTAAAGAGAAAAAGGAATAATCCAGACATCTCTGAAAATTACAGATTTGCTCATCCCAATATTTATCAAAAATTGCTAGACTCTCTAGTTTAAACAATTGAAAATCATCCCAAGGCAGAGTTATCTGAAGCATATATAACCCTGTCTTTCTATTTGCAAAACAACACAACACACTAAAAAGAATCCCTTCTAAAGTAAAACACAGTGATAATATCATGTGGTTTTTGGGGTAAAATATGAAACAAATACACAAAAGAGCTACCTCCCTCCATTAAAAACAAAAACAACAACAACAGTGACAACAAAACTAGGTTATTCTTGAAACTGCCCCCTTTGTGATGGACAATAGCGTTTTAAAATCCCGCTCCAACCTCTGGGCAGTGTTTAGACACAAAGTATTTTCGTATATCATGAGATCTCTGTCCTTCTGCCTAATCCTACTGTATCGTAATGCCTCATAGCACAATGGAGATGCATGCATGCCTAATTTCCATAAATTACACAGCCCGACGTTTTCATAAAGACAAATTCCAATTGTAAACTATTAAACGTAATTCAGCATCTTTTGATGTCTCTGAGAAAAACTGTGGGGAAAGTTTAAGCATTCCCACATGGGAACGTGTCCCCTGGGGTAGGTGAATGGAAAGAAAGGAGGTAATATTTTGCCCCTCATATCTCTTCATTAACTTAAATGTGTTCTTCTGAGACTGAAGTTCGTCTCTTTCTAGAAAATTAAAAAAAAATTCTAAACACTGGGGACAAACTAACATACAACGCTTCTCCTAAAATCTCTAAATCTGAATCAAAAGAAAGTCCATTTCTCTGAGCTCCTGATCCGATTTCTCCTCTAAGGTGGAAAGCCAGTCCTAGCTGCCACCAAACAACAGTCATACTCTTTGGATTATAGAATGTTAATTTTTTCCCTTTGTTTCTAAACTCTCTCCTCCCAGACCCTCTTGTGACTGTAGGTCCTTAGATCAAAGCAAGCACCATCCAGGCTTCTCCATTCCAGTACCATCAAGTTTCATCATTTAGTTGTGGAATTTCCTCGGCAGATCTTGTTCTCAGCATCCTGTTGACATTATTTAACATACAGGTTATAAAGAAGGGTTCACCTTCTCCCTTCCTGTTTACTTTCACTCCTCAATGGAGCCCGGTGCTCAGAAGCGGGCTCTTTTAAACCTAAAAGCCGGATCACCTCCCCCTGAAGCAGGAAAGGTGTCAAAAGCAAACAGAGGAGAGCAAATACAGTGGCTTTTCAGCAGTTCCTCAGTGCTGGCTGTAGTCTGAGAGGTGATTCAGGGAGTGAGAATTCTAGCAGGAAGCAGGATGGGGACCATGGATACATTTCTGGGTCCTGCTGAGTTAGTCCTTCACAGGGTGGCTTTGTTATGAGACGTGAAGTGTTATGAATTCCTGGAACCCCACACACACCAGTATGCAAATGTAAGCACAGAGAGAAGGCTCTCAGATTCAGGGCCACTAACTAGAACCAGTTCCTTAGTCCTATAATTACTCTTGATGGGATAATCCATGCACACCTCTGGGAAGAGGATCCTTCCCCAACTGTGTTTGTAAAGGCTGGCTGGCCAGAAGTCTCCATGTGGGTAATCTCAGGTCCAAATGAGTCAGTGTCATAATAGAGAAGTAGTGCCATAAGGTCCTTTAACAGCAAGCTGAACTTGGTAAGCACAACACAAAGCAGCTGTTGATGGGACGTCCAAGCTTGTGGCATGTAGGGCGTGTGAGCCTCAGGTGTTGGTGGGTGGGATGGATGTGGGTCTCCTGTGAGGTGGCACTTTGAGGCAGACAGAGAGAGACCAGGAAGATCAGAGACCCCTTTACATGCATGGCTACTGGTGGAGGGACACAAATTAAGGATAGGTAGGGCAATTCTTAGTTACCTGGTGCACCATGAAGATTTCCTTAAACTCATTTTGATAAGTTGGCAGCAAAAAAGCTGGCATCTGGACCAAGAAAGGACAAGGGTAGATCAGTACCCAGCGTGGATTCTGGGCATCTGAATTCAAACTTAAACAAACTGCAATTTCATCAATTCAGCACACCCCTTTCTTTGTAAATTCACTTGTTTTAAAAAACTAAATCTTGTGTGATATTTTTTAAAAATTTCAACATCAAGTAAAAAATGGTATGCATATGTATATTCTTCCCGAATAAAGTGGAAACTTTAATGTGGTTTTATTCTATGACTTTCAACCCAAATCCCAATTTTTTTTTTTCATAATCTGGGACTTAAAACCCAGATACATAGTAAGTGTGTATTTTATCTTATGTGATTATAACATTCTTAATATTATAGGTATAAAAATACTTATATATTATTTTTATTTATATTGTATTTATAATACTTTGCAAAAGTGTTTTCTCATTTGCTTTAAGTGTATAATCTTTAACAATAACTGTTTAGACTTACTCTACATTTGATTTTATTTCTTCTCACCAGTTGTTTGTAATACCATGATGCCCCCATATCTTCATGTCTGTACTTTTATTCATTTTTCAGCCAACTGCCATGCATATTTGAATATGTTTTTCTCGAAAGGTATGGGAGAAAAGTATACTTTCTAAATTCACATATGAGGTTGTCTTTCTGTTTTTCTCAAACCAGGACAACAATATGGATGTTGTAGAATTTTTGGTCAAAAGTTTGTCTACTTAAAACACTGAAATTTCATTTCTTCAACCTATCTGTTGAGCACCTACTTTCTGCCTGTATCTCCTACATGTTGTGGACAAGTGAGCAAGATTACAGTCTTTGGCAATTTTAAACTTATGTTTATTGGAGGTTAAAATACATCATTTATGGGCTTCCCTGGTGGCGCAGTGGTTGAGAGTCTGCCTGCCAATGCAGGGGACACGGGTTCGAGCCCTGGTCTGGGAGGATCCCACATGCCGCGGAGCGGCTGGGCCCGTGAGCCACAATTACTGAGCCTGCGCGTCTGGAGCCTGTGCTCCGCAACAAGAGAGGCCGCGATAGTGAGAGGCCCGCGCACGGCGATGAAGAGTGGCCCCCGCTTGCCGCAACTAGAGAAAGCCCTCACACAGAAACGAAGACCCAACACAGTCATAAATAAATAAATAAATAAATAAATAAATAAAGGAAAAAAAAATACATCATTTATGTCCTTTCTCCCTCTGTCACTTCTTTCTCTTCCTTCTTATTTTGAGTAGATGCAAACAGTAGTTTTTCTCCTTTATTTTTGAAATTGAAAAATGTTTTTGAGTATATATCAGAGACAATACTATTTTTTCCTGGTTCTTGGAAGACCTTTCAAAGTGTGAAGTGTTATGTTAACACACTAATCATGCTTGCGTCTTCAAATTTTATTTGAATCTTTTCTCTCATTGTTTTTGTCTCTTTAGCTTTGCATTCTGACACCCAGGGTAATTGATTAGGCTAGTTCTTTTCTTCACTAATTTGTTCTTCCATTATATTCAGTTACTATCTACATTGCACTTTTTAATTCAGCAATTATATGTTTGATCCCTGAGAATTCTTTCCTGATCTTAGATGGTGCTTTTTTTAGGACTGCCTAATGTATTTGTTTTGTGATGGATATCTTGTCTAATTTGTTAAGAAAAAATTGAGATATTTTCACAAATATCATTTCTTGCAGCAAATCTCTTCCACTGACATGCACTTGCACCTTCCTCAGACTGTTCTCTTTCTTTTGAACATGGTATCTTTCTTATGTCTGAATATTTCTCTCTTTTTGTTCATCTTTAAGAAGAAAGAGCTCTGCTGGTTTTGTGTAGACTGTGTAGGTGAAATGAGTCCTGTCAGTAAGGTTTCCTGTCTGATTCTTACAGGCCCAAATAAAGGGATAAAGGAAAAGTTTTAATTTATTCTACATCCAGTTAGCCACTTCTGAGACCCAGCCATGAGGAGTAGGGGGATGGTGGGGATTAAAAAGGGAGCTAATGTCAAAACTTTTTCTAGGCTGAGTAATTGCTTTGCCATTTTGTTGAGACTCCCAGGGGCCTTCTGGATAATTCTGTTTTCCTGACACCCACAGATGTTGCTACGGACTTTCTGCTCTCTGTGGCCTCTGGCATCAGAACTGTCCCATCTTTACCAGGGGTCTTTGAGAATTACACAATCCATCCCGCCTTCTCTACTGGACTTTTGGTAGGCATGGTTTTATCAAGTTCTCTTCCATTTCTTTTCACAGAAAACAATGCTTCCTCTTCTTATGAAAGGAATTTCTGTCGACTTTCATATTAATCTAGGAAATTATGTCCAAACTATACTTCAGCACAGACTGTTAGCTCTTCCTCCAGTAAATCTCTCTTTTTCTTCTACAGAATTAAATATTTTAGTAAGTCACATGGCTGACCTGCCAAAGACAATATGAACAGCCTCCCTTCCAGTTGGTTTTGACCAGATGATTGGATTGGGGCAAATGATAGAAAAGTAGGTGTGGTATGTGCAACATTAT
Organism: Eschrichtius robustus; assembly: GCF_028021215.1. NCBI lineage: Eukaryota > Metazoa > Chordata > Mammalia > Artiodactyla > Eschrichtiidae > Eschrichtius > Eschrichtius robustus. Next base: position 106,545,074 of record NC_090827.1, on the reverse strand, counting down.
GCCTTTAAAAGGAAAGGACGTACACTTTCCTTTTCTTTTCCCTTCCTGCTCAGTGGAATGTGTGTGTGGTGGAAGGAGCTAGAACAGTCCCCTTATACATAGATGGGAACTACATACTAAGACAGCACAATGAGATAGAATAAACCAGAGTTTAGCCACGTGCAATAGTATATTACACCTGGGACTATCCCGTGAGTGAGAAATAAACCTCTCCATTGTTGAAGTACTTTATATTTGCCTTTATCACATCTAATAGAAATCTCTGTGCATGTCATCTGGCCCTGGTTTCCAGTAGGGGGTAAGTTTTTCCTTATTTCCTTATTATATCAATCATTTTCAGGGAATCTGAGAGGAGGAGAGATCACCATTCCTCCCATCCTTGAAATGATTTCAAAGACTGGTAGAGTTCTATGTCAAGACAATGTCACTTTACCTGTGAGTGGTTTCTCCCCTCCTTCATGCCATACTACTCTAGTGGTGCTTTTATTAATTGATGAAACACACATTATTTAGAACCTCCTACTATCTAGCCTCTGCTAAGCACTAGAGATGCTTCAGGATCCCTCAAAGACCTTATCACTTAGTAGACAGAGACAGAGTGCCAAAAATAATTACACTAAAGCTTATGGGGAGGAATGTACAGGGGACAGTGAGAGCCTGGAGTCGGGGTGGCAGTTGAGTTTTGACCCAACAGGGCCCCTGCTGGTCTTATTTATATGCTCTTAAGAAGTTCATATCCCTTTAATATTTTATTTCCCTGAGACTCTCAGTCACATAGGGTGAATTTTTTCCCTCTCTTTCTTGTGAGGAAAGAGTGGTTAAAGGCAGTTAGCTAATGAGCTTGAGATAATTGTTCATTAAATTGTAAGCACTAGTTATACTGAGAAGTGACTTTAACTAGTTGTACAACTCAAGAAATACCTAAGTACTAGCACACAGGATTCCTTCCCTTCTGAACTCCTACAACAGAAGATTTTCTTGTAAGTTTTGCTGTAAATTTATATACTTAAGATAAGGCATAGACCTCTCAGTGCTAAGTAAAGTGTCAGAGAAGCAGCAAAATCAGTAGTCATTTATTTAAGGAAAGCAGAAAAGAAAGAAGGAAGGAAGGAGGGAAAGAAGGAAGGGAAAAAAGAAGGAAGGAAACAGGGGAAAAGGAAGGATTTGAATGAAAGCATTATGGCATAGCCTATTTTACAACTAGATTACAAGAAACCACAACTTCTATTTCTTATGCATGACCTGCCATGCCAAAAACTGATGCTTATTAAGTATGTCTAATGCATTATTTAAATTGTTATTATTGAAGCAAAAATAGAAAAACATAGGTAGCTGTGTCATTTGAGATGGTGTCCAGAGACCTCAGTTAGAGTCTCAGTTTGGCAGTTTACTAGGTGGGTGGTCCTTGGCATGATACTTAACCTCTGTGGATCTCAAATTCCACATCTATTGTTTGGGCATCATATCTGTCCTGCAATCATTTTGTGACAATGAAATGGGGTATCTATGAAACTACTTAGCAAAGATCCAAGCACGTAGTAAATACTCAATAAATGTTAAGGTAATGTGCATTTTTTTTTTTAATTTTTTTTTTTTTTTTTTTTGTCTTTGGCTGTGTTGGGTCTTCGTTGCTGCACGCGGGCTTTCTCTAGTTGCGACAAGCGGAGGCTGCCCTTCATTGTGGTGCGTGGGCTTCTCATTGCAGTGGCTTCTCTTGTTGCGGAGCACGGACTGTAGGCGCATGGGCTTCAGTAGTTGTGGCTCGCGGGCTCTAGAGCGCAGGCTCAGTAGTTGGGGCGCGTGGGCTTCGTTGCTCCACGGTATGTGGGATCTTCCCGGACCAGGGCTCGAACCCGTGTCCCCTGCATTGGCAGGCAGATTCTTAAGCACTGCACCACCAGGGAAGCCTGGTAATGTGCATTTTAATAATATTCCACTTTCCTTTTTTATTCACATTTTAAATTTGTAGAAAAGTACATATTTTCAATAATAAATATCCACTTCAAAGATATGCACCAACTCTCATAGGTGGTCAGTAGACATCATTTTTTAATCTCTTTGAAATTATTTTTCCATTACAATTTACCTATACATTGTCCCAATATATATTTATTTTGAAAGACTTTTATTGATCCACCATCGTCCTTTGCTGTGGCAAATATATGTAAAAAATTGGAAATTAAAATTATTTTTGTGGACATCAAGCTCTAAGTGTTTTGTAGTTTCCTCTGGATGAGATTCTCAATTCAAAAATTAATATGTAATTGATAAAAAACAACATAAACATTAAAATATTGCTACTATATGTTAAAAGCAAAAGGTAAAAATTTGTTGGAAATGTATCTCTTGTTGACATGGGTGGGGCTGGATTATCAAGGTTTGATTGAGGGAGGCTTCCCTGACATTCCTATTTTGAACTGTCCTTTTGTTACATACACCAGAGGTTCCCCTCTGTAGAGCAACTCACCATAGTTACATTAGGAATGAGGGTATCTTCTTCTTTCCAGAAATCAAGGATAACTGGTTATGAAACAGGAAGTGAAGGGGGAGATCCTCCCAGTCACTTTCGTGGACAGTTTAACATTAGGAAATACGACATATGTTGAGGATACGGAAATTGATTCCCCACAAATTATCTGTGCACATTTAGCCTTGAATTGCGGGCAATTGTGAAGAGGAATCAAAGATAAATAAGATAAATAAGAATAAAAACACAGCATCTTGCTTTTGTATATTTTTATAGCATTCCTTTTTTCAAGTATAAACATGCTAGTAGTAGAAATTTCTACTGTATAGTAATTTTTAATGGACAGTTGAGGTACAAGCAAATACATATAAACCCAAGATTCTCTGATAAACACTATACTTTGTGTATTACACTTTTAAATGTATTGTTATGAACATATTTTCATTTTAAGCATTTTTCATTATACACTGTATATTAGTAAATAGATTTTCTTTTCCAAGATAAGCATTTAAATCTCCATATTGCTATGCAAGAACAAAATTTTATGTTTTTCTTCATTATAATTCAGTTCAAAATATATTCTAACTCCCCATGTGATTTATTTGACCCATAAAATTTGTACAGATATGTTATTTATTTTCCAAATAATTCAGGTTTCTTTTTAGGCAGCCCTTGGTATCTTTTTGTCTTTTCTCAAACAGCAGCAAGACTGATACTATTAATATGTAAGTCAGATTACTACATTCCTCAAAGTTAAGACAACATAGATTTTTACAACACACCATTATTTTATGTATGACGAAGTTAGAAAAAAAGTTACCCACTAACACAACATTGATTTCTAGACATGTCTTTATTTCAGTGATGTTAAAATGTGAAAAACAAAACCAAAGCTATGCCTTAGAATTGATGAAATGTATTGTCTCCTCAGCTCCAAACTCATGACCTTCAACCTCTTAGCAGAATCCATAGTGATTACAACAGCCTCCAAAGCCCTCCTGTAATCCACCAAGTCCCCTCCCTGCCTTCTTACTTCCCTCCCCTTATCTCCTGCTACACTCACTCCTGCTCATATAGCTCCTGTCTCTCTGGTCATTCTGAACTTGCTGTGCTCAAAAACTCCGGACATACTCCTACTTTGGGGCCTTTCAAATATCCTATTTTTTCTCCCAAATGTTGATTTTCTCCCTGTGAAATTACCTCATGGCTTACTCTCTCTCCTCTCTCAATCTTTACTCAACTCTCATCTTCTCAGTGAGACCTTTCCCAACCACCCTACTGAACTTGCTAACACCTGTTTCCTCTCCCACCTTCCTGATCTTCCTTCCTGTTTCCTTTCTCTCCATTGTATTTATCAGAATTTAAACTATGACAGAAAAATCCTACAGAATATCTCCCAGTTAATATTTTCCCAGTGGAATACCTCTTGGTTTTTAATACCTAGACTTCACAGAGCATTTTAAATGCAATATTTTTTGGGCAATGTTTAAAAAGAAAAAAAAAAAAATTATGCCCACAAGTCTAAACACAGCATTTTTAACAAAACAATGTGCATGAACGGTCTTGAGTTATATTCCAAATACAATTGGTAGAACATAAACATTTTAAGAAGTGAGAGTTGAATGCCAACTAAGGAGATGCACATCATGATACTACACAGCCAGAAGCCAGAAACCAGAATATTTGTTAACAACATCATCAACTTTTTGGTGAGCAAAAGCAGTGTTTTAAGTGTTTCACATCACGATGTAAACATTTGTTATTCATATTTTAGGCATTTGACTGTATTTTAATTATGTTGGGGGGTAGTGGTTGGGTTTGGGGGCTGTCAGCTTTGAGTGGGACCTGGAGCAGAAAAGGGCATTATAGAATATCTAGATCAAGAGACAACCAGCGCTGCCATTGGATCCTCTGGTCCTGCCGACTCTGTGGTGTTGGAAGTGTCTATAGTGGGCAAGGGGGCAGTGTGGAGTCTATGGCAAGCCCCAGTGGGAGAATTACCACAAAAACTCCTGGGATTCTGGAGTAAGACTGTACCATCTACCACAGAAATTTGCATGCTATTTGAGAAACAGCTTGTGGTATGTTATTAGGCCCTGGTAGAGATGGATCATTTTACCATTAGGTACCAAGTGACCCTATAGCCAGAACCTCTCATCATGAGCTCGGTTCTGACATACCCACCAAGCCATGAAGTTGGACAAGTCCAGCTGCTGTCCATCATACAGTAGAAATGGCATATCTTGGATGGACGATTAGAAGGACCAGAGGGCATGTGGATGCTACAAGTCACCCTCCACAGTTGCACAAATGCCCCCTCCCTGGCTTGCACATTTAAGGGGGTTTTGTAAGAACATTTGAAGGAGGAGGAATAAAAGTGAGTTTTGCTTACGAATGGATTGGCTTGATACATGGGTGAAGCTGTAAATAGATGATAAATATGTTACAGCCCCATTCCGAGGTACCCCCGAGGACAGTGGATGGGGAGGAAAAATCTTCCCAGTGGGTGGAGCTGCCAGCAGGGTACCTACTCATCTACTTGATGTGGAAGAAGTAGCGGCCTGAAAGGAGACTGTATACAGATTCCTGGGCAGTGGCAAATGGCCTGACCCTCTGGTGGTGGGAGGTGGGGGTGGAAGACAAGACTCTTTGAGATAGATGCATGGAGATGGACATAGGAAGGTCAGCACAAATTGTGAAGATGTTTGCATCATCAGTTAATGCCTAACAGAAAGTATCTACTTAGAAAAGGCACTGAAAGCTCACATAGACAACATTACTCTACCAGTTAACAATTGGTCACTCAGAACCGGCATGATGGGCACGTGATTGGAGTGGCACAGAGGTGGAGATGGAGACTAGGTATGGGTGCAACAGGATGGACAACCCACCACTAAGGCTGATCCAGCTCTTTCTGTCTCTGAGTGTCCAATTTTTCAGCAACAGAAATGAACATTGAGCCCAAACTCTTATATGGCACTTTTCTTCAAGGATACCATCTGGCCAACTTGGTGCCAATGTGACACCCTCAGGTTCCTCCCATCTTCAAACAGTCATTAATCTATTTCAGGTATAGATTTGCTTTTCTTGCCTGCAGTGTCTTAGCTATGACTGCTATCCAGGTACTTATAGAATGCCTGATCCATAGCTCCGGAATCAATTCCACACAGCATCCAACCGGGGGAACTTTACAGTGAAGGAGGTACAGGAATGGGCTCGTGGCTATTGGGTCCACTGGTCATATCATGTACTAAAATCATCCAAAATCAGCTGCCCACCCCTAGAACTCTAGAACAGCCTTCTAGCTGTACAGTTGAAGTACTAGTTCACAGGAAACACTCCAAAAATATAGGGTGCTATTCTTTAGGACGTAGTATATCTATTAACTCAGAGACCTTTATACGGCACTGTGTTCACGCAAGAACAGGTACGTGAACAAAGGCGTGGAAGCAGAAATGGCTCCATTTACCATCACCTACAATGAGACACTAGGGGATTTTGTCCTTACTGTCTCTTTAACTCTGAGCTCTGCTGGGTCTTTCTGAAAGAGCTTTTTCCAAAAGTTAACATTTTGTAAGAAAGGATAACTAATCATTACCACCTAGTCTGTAATAATCTGTGAATAGCACTTTCATGATCACAATAATGTAAACGTATTTAATTATGTTGGGAAGTAGAGGGTAATAAAAATGTGGGAGTGTATGTGAGTGAGAGCTCGTGTGTGTATGTGTGTGTGTGTGTGTGTGTGTGTTGACTTCCATGGAGAAGTCAACAGGTTAGACCTAAAACTTAAAAAGCAAGTAATAGTGGTAAAATTATGATACGAAGGAGAGGGCAAATAAGCATATTCAGCTCAAAGAATTGGAAGTGATTGTTCTGGGGAAAGAAAAAATGAAGTAGAGTGAGATTACTCTTTGTTTTAAAGGAAGTTCTTAAATGCGTGTATGTCTATTTATGATTGAAAACAAAAAAGAACAAAAGAAAATCTGATTGCCTCTTGAGTAATATGAATACTTTAGGATGATTTTATTTCTTAATTTCTCACCCCACTTCCTCTTATAATATCGTTTATCTTCTGGTTCATGTTTAACTTTAGATTTGTAATGATTTTATAATCATATTAATAACATTTTAGACGTAGCTATAGTTGTTTATTCTCTCCCCACTTTCTCCTCCCTCCCTCCCTTCCTTCCTTCCTTGTCTTTTTCCTAAATTTAATTTTCTCATTTTCCAGTTCTTTATTTTGTCTAGCTGGACTAAATTTTTGGAATTTTTAATAGTACATTCAGGGAGGGCAAATGACCCTTGCATCCTGGGATAAAATTCCAGAGACAGTATTATACAAGGCTATTATAGCATAAAAAGTGCTATATTTCAAGTAAGTGAGGATGATGTGCTTTGGTAATTGGTGTTAGATGAGTTGAAACTTATCTTCTGTGATGATAAAGGCACTGATGTTGAATATGTATATGAACAATTAGAATAAAATAGATTCACAAAATATGAGTTGAAAAAGCAACATTTTAAATTCAAACACTATTTTCATAAAACATTATTTTACCTAGCAGTGTATAACATATAACTTATTACAAGCATGTGTTTGAATATTTTAAACATATCCATAAAAATGTGAAATATCAAATTTACCCAAAATTTACCTTTGGATATTCTCATTGAAGAAAATGTTCTCCGTCATTTTTTAGAGATAGATGGTATTAACTATTCAATCTACAAATGACCCAATAAGTTACAATCTTTACAGTACAGATGAATAAACAGAGGCTAGAAAGTTAAACATATACTCAGTGTCATACAGCTAGTAGAGGGGAGGTGAGATTTGAATCCAGTTCTAACTCGAACCCCAGATACTCTTATCTTACTGTCATCTATACCAAATCCTTTCTTTAGGGGACCCAGTGTTAAAATCTGAGCTAGGGATGGGAAAGTCTGGGCAGACACGTTCCATGTACAGGAGAGTCTTAAGTTGAAGATTACAGTAGGGGTTCTGGGACAGATGGATAGAACTCTAAAGAGGTCATCACTCAAGTGAGGGGGCATATGGTAAAATACAACAAACCTGTGGACAGAAGGTACTTACCTTGTCATTTTCTCATAGATGGTCTTTGCCACGGCTTTCACCTGTGTGACACCCTGTCTTCTGTAACTGCCTAGGCGTCTCCTGTTTCTCCATTAAGGCCTTCTTAAGTTTCTGCTCTGCTGGAATGCCTTCTCTGACCTACCTCCTCCTTCCTCTGAGCCCACTGGTGCACATCACAATGTGATGCCATCATCATCTTCATCACCCAGTAACTTATATGATAATAATTTATTTGCATGTCTAGCTCCACCCTGGATCGTAAGATCCTTGAGAGCAGTGTTTATGTTCTTTAAAACCATTTCTCTATGCAGCCTAGCTGAGTATCTGGAACAGATACTCTTCCACATGTGTAATATCTCTGAGCCTAACATTTGCATGTAACCAGTAGTAGAGCTGGGATTTGAACCTAGCTCTAGTTACTACATGAATGATTGAATGAATGATAAACATATTCCCTTGCAGACTTATGTGGGCATTGGGGTTTGGGAGTACATTTGAAATATTTTTTCTTGTTTTGATATTTTTTACCCTGGAGAAAAAAATGTGCATTGTTTTCACAGGATGGTAGATTATGTTTCAAAACTCAGGTGATAATGTAGTGTATGACAACCTATCATTCTGTAACTTATTTTCCAGAGCTAGTTGTGTTTTATCATCTTGAATATTCAGACCTTACATAGAGGACATGAGGTATTGGTCTATTAGACTTGGGCCTAAAGGACGAGCAGCAAATTGGCATGTCAGGGTTGGGAGGACTGCTCCTTCTCACCACTCCCCCACCATGAGACACTTACGGAAATTTCTACAGTTCTTAATCTGCAAGCTCTTAAAATTACAGAACCAATTTTCCTATTAGACCCTTTGACATAACTGAGTGAGAAAGAAGTAATTGCATTCAACTGATAGCAGAAAATGAGCCCCAGTTGATGGCTCTCTAGAGGTGTATGTCTGAACTGTCAGGGTGTCATGGTGCCACCAATTGTTCTTTGATCAATCAATCTGAAGGAGAAGACACAGGGTTTGCTTTGGAGACTTTTTTTCAGAAGAACTGATTGCTTAGATGTTTGAGAAGCAATGGTGGGAGAGTAAGCAGTTTTTCCTCCCAGGATGTGCTATCCTTCCCATGGGCAGTCATTTTTATTCATGTTATAGAAACACAACCACAGACTCTAAAAAGTTTGTTCTAGGAAGTTACTCAATTCTGCAACAAACCAACATTTCTACGCTCTCCTATAAAGACATCTCAAACGTGCTTTTTGTCCCTCACACCTAATTTATGCAAGGGATCTCTTGCCCTGGGGGCTGCTCTGTTTTTTAATGAATTCACTTAGATGACAAGTAAATGTGGCAGGTGTTTCAGGAAGCACATATAGCAGTTCATCCAGGGATAGTTTAAAATTCTTTCACATGTATATATCTCTGAGCCTAACATTTTGGTTGAAACGTGTAGATTTTGTTTCCTTTTTCATCTCTTTCCATCTGAAACATTATCTTCCTAACTTATCTTGAACCTCATTGCTGGGCTGAGAATAAAGAAAAATTTAGTTTGCTCTGCCAAAAAATGGCCATTTGACCCTGCATACATCACTGAGTAGGCTTCTCTGTGCCTCAGATTTTGAACCTGTAAAATGAGTTGGTGACAGTGGGGGAAGGGGGTTGGATGAGATGGTTTCTCCATGGCCTCAAATACCACTTCTGTGCTTAGGATTTACACATATGGATCCTCAGCCCAGTTTCTGAAGCATAGATGGACATCTCCGATCAAATATTCCACAGGCACCTCGAGACTGGCAGGCAAAACAACCAAGCGTCTTTCCTGTTGTCCTCTGTGGTTGTGAGTAATGCCACCAGTTACCCAGAAACATACTTAGACTTCATCCGCAGTGTTACAACTACATCACCTATGGCATATCAGTCTGTGTGATTTTGCCCTAAATTTCTCCTCACTCACAGCTCCTGTGTTAGATTGGTGGTGATGAACTTAGAGCGGGATCATTGTTTAATAAAGACAATATTTCATAATACTTCTTGATATATTTCCTCTTTGAAATAGCTACAACTTTTTGCAGTTAAGACTAGATCATGAGATTGAAGTAAGATGTTAGAGGGACATAACATAAGGAAACAGTGGCGAGAAAAGCGGGCATAGAAAGCTCTCTTCTGCCTTGGGTGTCAGCCAGGGAAAGGGGAACTGAATGGCTTCGGAGGAGCATTATTCTCCACTCATAATGACATAGCCTAGGGAAATTTCAAAATTGCATTTAGCAAGACATCAGTGAATTCTGATGCATGGGAAGTAGTTTACGTGTGACTAAAGAAGATATCTAGATGGAGTTAAGTGGACTTCCAAACAAGTGGAGGACTGGGGTTGAGATGAGAGGGACAGAGGGGCAGGAACTTGGCTCTAGAACTAGAAGCTATGGCACAGATGTCAACTGTAAGTAGAATGTAAACACAATCAGGCAGGGATTTCTGCCTCTTTTGCTTATTACTGTATATTTCCAGAACCTACAACACTGCCTGGTATATATTAGGTACCCCTAAATGTTTATTGATTAAGTAGGTATGACGAGATACCTAAAACACCACCAAGATACCTAGACACCACCAATTGCACTTCTGTAGACATCATCACAGGCTATCCAGAGACCAGATAGGGTGAGGGGCATCTCTGGGAGATAGAAGAGGCATCTGATATCAACACATGGGTCTGGAGGTGAGGCCAGGTTGGTATGTAAATTGCCCATTCCCACCTCAAAACTTAGTTCCTAAGTTAAGGGCAGGAGAAAAGGAAACAAATTCTGAGTTCCTTTGTGATTAAACTGATAAAAGAGATTTTAAAGCTATAGCAGAGCATAAATTGTCCTACAATGACTAATTTAATTCCTTTTATTTCTTGAGAGAACATGAAGTCAGTTACAGAAAAGGGAGTTGCAAGGTATGTCTTCGACCTCACTGCGATTCCTATCATCTCCTGACTTCTCTCTGCTGCTGGTTTTGTTCCTTTGTAAAACCTCTTTAATGGCTCCACATATCATGGGAGAAAGTCCAGTTCAGAACCCAAATGGCTTCACTATGTCTTCAATCTTGCCTCTTGTCCTTCTCTATCTCTTTTGCATTCTCTATTTCAAGGCCACAACATTAGGCATTTGCCCTAGGGGAGAGTGACCGCAAATAGCTGGTCCAGTTAGGGGCACACTTTTCTGATTCACATTATTATGGGCTAGTGATAGCCAGCTCTCCATTGCCATCACCTACACACCAACCCTCTCTCTCTTTCTCTCTCTCTCTCCCCCTCCCTCCCCACTCCCCCGCTCTTTCTCTCCACACGCACAAACCAAATCCCAAGTCATGTGGAACTATTCATAGTTTCCCCAAGTCCACAAGCCTTTAGTTATACTAGTTCTCTATCCACCCATCACCTCTTCACTCCTCCCTTCTACTTCAATGAACACATATACATTTAAAAAATACGAACTAATGTGGAATTTTAGTACCTCCTCTCTGAATCTCTCCCTTTCCTGTGCCTGGTGGCAAAATTAAGTATTATTTGTTGTACAAATAATTAGCATTGTAATGTTATTTGGAGCCATGGATCGTGTCTTACTCATCTTTGTATCTCTAGGACCTAGTACGATCTCTGGTCCATAATAGGACCAAATAATGGTTCTTCAATGAATGTTCTCTGCAGTTTCTTCCAGCTCTAATGAGCTGAGATTAAAAGAGTAATGGATTTTACAACTAGAAACACAATTGGATTGAGTTCCTAAAGCAACGTCTTAGACCTCAGATTTTACCTGATGTTGATGAAATTTCTCTTAGCATTTTCTAGGCCTGAGGTAAATAAAATTAGTTCCAATGTTAAGATGTGATACAGTGGACAGCACATGACTAGGTCTGGGTTTCAACTCTCATCTTGGCTACAATCTAGCTATGCAACTCTGGGAAATTCACTGGATATTTTTGTCTTCAATTTCTTCTTTCATTTAAGGAAAAATAATATCTATCTTCAAGTGATGGTTTTAAGTAAAAAAAAAATGTGCTAATGTATGTGGCGGCTCTTTGGAGATTGTAAAGCAATATTCTTTCTCAGGATAATGCATTTGGGGAAGTTATTTGTCCCCTTTTTACTCCTACTTAAAATCAGAAGCAGGAAAACAAATCCTAGAATAGAAATTGAAGAGTATTGATTGGGAGAATAAAATAAGAAACATTTTTATAATAACTAGTGCTGCAATCACTAAGATTGGCTCTCATTTCATAATGAAATGTGATTCTGTGAAATAGTAGTTAGCTAAATGTCAAATGAAGGTTATTCCATTAAAATGCTGTTCTAGTTTAATCAAGCAAAGATAAGCTCAAGCCTTTACAGAGTACAGCTATTAGTGTTTTTTGGGTTTATGCAATTTTCTTTGGCTGGAAGAGTTTCCGCTATTCTTTATTCAGCCTTCCTATAGTAAAACAACTGGGCTGGAAATCTCTGTGCTAATGAAATTTACACATTTCAATATATAATACATATTAAAGTAACTGTAGTGCAATATGTGTGTGTTTGTGTATGTGTCTGTGTGTAATTCTAATCTGTTATTTCAAAATGGGACCACGTATTAAGGAATAAAAACATATACAGTGTTTTGTCTTGATACTGAGCTTGGTGAAATACAATGTGCTCTACTTTAAGAAGAACTAGCTTTAAAATCAGATAGCTGAATACTTGTCTTAGGTACTACACTTAAATGAGTTTGGACAAATAATTTAAACTTTTTGAATCTCAGTTTGCCTCTCTATGAAATTAAAGTTATAATGTCTCAACCTTGTTATCGCTTACTTGTAAGGTGAAAAATAATTAGATAAGTAAAAAAAAACTTAAATTGAAATGTACAGTAATAGATGAAATAAAGGGTGTTATTATGAAGCCCAGACCATAGCCTTTGGGGCATACATAGCACTGGGCTCATACTGTGTCTCTACCAAGTATTAACTGGATGACCTTAGACTGGTTACTAAGAACATTCAGTCTTCTGTAACCCCATCTATTAAATAGTGGGAAAGAGATTGGTCTTACAAAGTTGTGAGGAATCCATGGTGACATTTGTAAAAGACCTCACATATGATGGACATTAACATATTAGCAATCCCAGGACTCTCCCCTTCAACAGTGCCTGAGTCCAAACAAATTAAGCCTTGAAAATTTTCTGGAAAAACTAGTGGAACACATTCTTACTTGTAGTGCCCATAACCTGTTTCTGATCATAGTTATGGCAGTTCTTTTGATGTTTTGTTTTTTACAAAACAAGGTACCTGTGCTAGAACCTGGATAAATTGAAGACCATCCCTCCCACTCATTCCACATCCTTTGGTCACATTGACTTGACAAATGAGTAAGTGGAGATGAGTCAAAGGCTCTCTTAAAGTCCCACACTAGTGTACTTTCCCATCACATACTTTTATGAAAAATGAAGAAAAGGTTACTTTATTATTTCTTATTATTTTATTCTGTTTTATTTAGGAAGAATTCAGGGCCTAGAAGAATCTAATAAAATAATGGACACAACAGAAAACATATTCATTGCTAATCCATCACATCTTAGCTTTGTACTTCTTGTTGACAAGTACAGAGCGATGGCTTCACCAGCCGCGTAATGATAAATATCTTCATAAGGGTCCACTTCCTTTGTCTTTTCAGTGCATAAATGGAAAAACTGTTTTATGTCAACTCAGTGGAGTTAGTTCCATTTCTACCATATCTCTTTGTATTTTTTCTTGTTCTTTTTGCTCCTTTAAAGCTTCTATTTCTTGAATGTTTCATAATATATACATAAATCCATATATAATATATCTCTCTATATAGGCATATGTATATATGTATACACATACATGAAATACATATGTATATATACATATGTGTGTATATGCACATATATACACATCTGGATAGGTGCATCTATATGTACCTATATATCCTAAGAACCAGTGTTCAGTATAATTCAGTATAACTCTCTTTTTAGTATAATTCAGAGCCTCACACACAATTCTAGAATTTTAGAATTGGCAGGTGGCATTATTGGTAGCTGGCATTATTTTTTCTTTCATAAATAATCCTTTTCAGAATTTCCTCTAAAATAACCCACCAGTACATGTGAGTTATTCCTAGCCACCATGGCAAATGACTTTGTTAATGGCAAGCCATGGAATTTCCTTCTTAATTTCTCCTTATTTTGATAAGTATAATATGTTGGATCCAAACTATCCATAGAAGGATGCAAGATGGACCTAGACATTTCCTGAGCTGGACAGACACAAAGAGCATCTCTGTTTAACTTCACTTCAGAGTTCAGAGGGAGAAATAGGGGCACTGGCCACTCTCAGGGGTGTAGCCAAGGTACAATGTGCTTAATACCAGAGTCCAATCCAGTGTTGCCAACAACAATCACTTTTTCCTTTTAAAGCTTTTTGTGTAATTTTATTCATGGTAGAAATTAAGAATATTTTCTACAATGAAAATATTTGCAGCCAATATGGATATTGTAATCAACTCTTGTCCTAAATTCATAAAACACAAGCTTTAGAAGAAAGATTAGCTTATGAATTATGTGAGCCTGTGACCATCTATTCATCCATCAAACCAGCCATCCAATAACACTGATCATTTACCTTGAGTACAGATCTATGCCAGGCTTGAGAATGAACATAGTGATGAAGACGTAATCCATGCTCTGAAAGTGTTTACAGCTTCCTGGAGGCTAAAAGACAACGGTAGAACAGGCTGTCACTGAGGGTAATGTACAGTAAGTGTCTTGAGAGAGGTGTGGTAAATTGCCATTGGAGTATGAAGAAGGAAATGCTACTTCTAGCTGGGGCTCCACCTGAAGTGGGCAGGATGCCTTGAATCCAACAGTAAATGAGGAAGATAGTTAATTCTGAGAACAAACTGGATAATCATACAGAGATAGGGAAAACATTGAAGAGTGCGGAATGTTGGAAGGTTTCATGCATGAAGGAGGGCGTGAGAGGTAAAGCTAGAGAACTGTATGGAATTTGATCTTGAGGGGTATTGAATGCCAGGGCATAGAGTTTGATTATGATGCATTGAGGGGGTCATGTTTCATGCTTAGTGGCTTGGGGAGGAAAATGAGTCCACGAAAACCAATCTCCAGAGGGGAAAAGTGTCATTTTATGAGATAAGAGAGTGGGAATTTTAAATAAAACATGGCAAACAAAGACTTTGAATAAGATTGGTATGATGAAAACACACACATACACAGACATTGGCGTAAGTGACTAGAATGTGACATTTGAGAGTAAAGTTAATTAGAGTAATTGTGGTGGAAGCCAGGTTGAATTCAGTCAGGTTGTAAAAAAAATAGACTAAATGTTGTAGATGCAGATGTCTTGATAAACATTTTGAGAAATTTGCCAGTGTCTACCATGGTGCCTACCACATTGCAAGCACTCAGTCAACATTTGTGGAATGAATCAATGAAAGATACGTAAATCTTGATAAACCACACATTTTCTCTCAGTGGAATTAGCTATAGCTGCACTTATCACATATGTAGAACCAGCCATCTGGTTCCTCAAGGAAAACACAGATCTGCACGTCTGACAATTTGAAAGTGTATATCTAAGTTTGAAAATATTTACAGAAATTATAGAAATTTAATATGGTGAGGATAAAAGAGTCAGACTACCTGAGTTTTAATAGTCTCTCTACCGTAAGCAAGTCCTTTAGCCTCTCTGTGCCTCAGTTTCCTCCATAGAATGGAGGTAATAAAGCTGGTAGTTCTTAGCCGTGTAATGAGAAATAGGCATTAATACATATAAAATGCTTAGAAGAGGCTCTGATACATGGCACTCATGGTATTAATCTTTGGTCATTATCATTATTGTTATTTTAAGAATGTACTTTTTAGAATTTGAATGGCCCCTTGAATTCCACTTCAAAATGTACGAGCTATGTTCATATACAATATCTTAATTTATTCCTTCATCCCAATTTCATTCCTTCCATGCGATCAGTGAGGAAACTTAAGATCTGTCAGTTTAATTGACCTGCCTAAGGTGGAACTGAGTCTCGAAGCTAGATATTTTAGTGATGGCCATTAATTCCTAAAAGGTCATTGTGTACCAGGCATTGTTTTAAGAACTTGGTCAAAATAATCTCATTTAATCATTATTAAGCAAGAGTAGGAACCAGAGGATCAGAGAGGTTCAATGCCTTACTTAAAGCTGCATAGCTAGTAAGCTACTAGCCACATAGCTAGTAAGTCATGAGGGAGAATTTAAGTCAGGTCCTATGTCTTCAAAGCCTGTGCTCTTAGTTATCAAACCAGAAGTGTCCTAATGTGAAGTGAGAAGAAGAGAGGGATCACTTGGTCAAGGGGAAGAAAGGCATCTCTAAGTATGTTCAGTGGGCTAAGTCTTCTCAGCCTCCCTAGGATCTCGGTTCAGCATCCCTGCTGGGCACAGATGCTTTTCTGAGTTCTGGCATGCCAGAGCTAAGTTTTTCCTCCACCTTCACTTCTGAGGCCCATCTCTTTGACTCCCCTGGCCCAGCTCTGCCTGGGCTCTGAGTAAACAACCACAGCCATAAACCTTTCAAGTAGGTGCAGAGAAGAGCTGTTTTTCATCAGGTCATTGTAGGCAGCCTGGGCTGCCAACTTCCCATCAAAGCCTCGTAAACTCTTTTACGAGGCCCATAAAATGCTGCCTACTCCTGTTAGGGGAGAGGAGGGTAGCCACCAGAACCAAATCATGCTGGTTTCAATTGCTTCATTTCCATATATAAGACTCCTTGGAAAACCAAAGGCAGGCCACAGTCAGATAATAAAGTGGTCCTTGTGTTCCTGTGGTGTTCCTTTACCAGGCCTCCCAGGCCCTGGGATGCATAGAAGTGCATCCCAGGAGAGCAATTCTGGGTGGTGAGCAATTCTGGGTGGTGGAGTCAGCAGCAAGTATTGCAGGGAACCATGTCTCCCATTCAGAGCTGGAGAAGTGTTGGCTGCCGGGTAGGTTCTGCTTTCTCTGCATGCACGTTTGGAGAGAATGCTTCCTGACAATATCTCATGGCTTTTCCACTGCAGTTGGACATAGAATCTGCCCCAATTTGTGTCTATGTTCCTGGCATGGATTGCGGTTGCCCAAAAGAAAAGATAACCACCTTGTTAATTAGGTTCATGGAGCTGCCCAGCTTCCAAGGTTTTCTTATCCACCTGCCCACATAATGCTTCATCTTCTCTGCTTTGTCACAGAGAACAGGCAATTCTGAAGTCAGGAATGGGAATATAGTCAGAAGGCAATTTGCAGGTAATCCACTTCTCTAGTTAGTAGGTGTTTCATCCCACTCTACTGTAAGCTCCCTCAGGGACAGGTGCTACTTCTATGTTTTATTGACAAGTGTCTACTCTTGTGCCTGATATATATACAGAGAGAGTGCAAAACTGTTCAATAAATGAATCACTATTAAAACATGTATCAGTCAGCATATGCTAAATTATGCTGTGGTAACAAACACAGCACTGAAGATTTATGTATTATTCTTGCTGTAAGCCCATCTCAAGTCAGTTGTTCCATGCCATCTTTCCTCTGAAATCCAGACTAATGGAGCAGTTTTTACTTGGAATATTCCTAGTCTCTTGGCAGAGGAAAAAGAGGACAGTGATGTGAACCACATGCCGGTTTAAAAGTTTCTGCTTGAGAGAGAGACGCCTTACTTCCACTCACATTTCACTGGCCAATTCAAATGAAGACCAGGTCTGACTTCAAGGGGCTGGAAAATTAAAATTCTCTCCCACACAATCCCTTCCCTTAAGTTTTGTCAGAGTTTAACATTTACTTGCAGTGTTGCCCCTAAGATATAATTTAAGGAACACAATATTTCATTGTAATTTTAAACAGCCAAAACTAATCTGAAACCTTGAACAGTAGATATATGTTTTGTGCCCAGCACCCCAATCTTATACATCTACAGTCCTGGCTAAGAAGAATCGGTGCTCAGAACAGTGATGCCACGAGCACTGGAATGATAGTCAATCATTAAAGACAACTTCTGTTATTGCCATCAGCTAATAGTTACTAAAGCAAAGCAAAAACTTGATATATCCTAGGAAGATCTTCAACAAAAAAGTAATTGAAATAAACACAAAAAGGTTTTCTGTTGAAGCCATTTTTCAATTCCTACAGGAATATAGGGAGGCATAAGAACATCACATTCAGGAGTGGTTTTATTCTATTTCTTATATTATTCCATGCAAGAAACCATTCCTCTAAGTAAATGACCTGCAGTAAGATTATAACTGAGGTTGAAAGAGTTGGCTAATAGACTAGAAAGGGAAAAATAAAAATGAAATTAAAAATGAAGTCCTTAGCAATAAACTTAAAAAGGCATTCTGAGAGGGACTGTACTTCAAATCAATATTAAACATTGAAGAGGAAAGAGAGAGATTAACATTGACTGATTTAATGTCTGCAAAACATTTTACTGCATGCTTTTTATATATGAGATTTTATAATAAATGACAGTGCAGAAGTTACCAACTATGAGAAATCTCTTCCTTTACCCTTCAAAATCAGCTAATGATTAAATATAGTAACAGCTAGTACGTGTTGGACACTTAATATGCGCTAGATCAGTGGTTCTCAATCACCTGTGTGATTTTGCTCCCAGGAGACATTTGGCAGTGTTTGCAGACATTTATCGTTATCACATCAGGTGAGGGAGGATGGAAAGTGTTGTGTTAGTGGATTGAGGCCAGGGCTGCTATAAACATGCTGCAATACACAGGACAGTCTCCAGTACAAAGAGTTATCTGGCCCAGCCCACAGTGGTAACTAATTTAATCCTCACAATAGTTTTGTAAATATATAGCATTGTGATTTACCTTTTACAGATGAGAAAATGGAGGCAAATATTATTAAGTAACTAACTTACTCAAGATAATATATCTAGTGAGAGTTGGGGCCTGTGTTTGAAGACAGACAGTCAGGCTTCAGCTTACAAATTCTTAACCACTATCGCCTGAGTCTTCCCACTGTCACGTAAGTCTGTGAGAGTAAGAATTCTGTATATGCACTACTGTTTCCCGTCAAACCCTTAGTACAATGCCTATAATAGTGTTTGTAAAGCAGCTGTTGAGTGAAGGAATGAAATAAGGTGTCCACCGTCACAGTTTACCAGGAAGGTTCTAGTTAGTTAAGAAAGTTGTTCCCAATTTTCAGTCTTAAAGAATTTTTTACATAGTATTCTTCTATAGATTGTATTCTTAGGAGCTGGGGAAATTCTAGTGAAAAGCATGAGGCTTACATTTCAGTTAGTCTGTGTATGATAGAGAAACAGATTGTTTTCCTCAAATTTTAATAATGAGAAAAGCTTAAGGACATCCCCATCCCCAAATCCAGTTATCCCAGATTAGGAACCACTGAAGGATGATAATACATACTCTACTGGTTTGATAGTCACATGGAAAAAGGGAAAACAAAATAAAACAAAACACCTTTTCATTCCCCCAGAACTGGAGTTGAACACTCCATTCCACAGGCCAAATCAGGCCCGCTCAGGGTTTTGATAAATAAAGTTTTACTGGAACACAGTCATGCTCTTTTGTTTCTGTATTGTCCATGGTTGTTTTCACACAAAAGCAGAGTTGAGTAATTGTGATGGAGACCATGTGGCCTGCAAAGCCTAAATATTTACTATCTGGGTATTTTCAGAAAACATCTGCCAACCTCTGCCACAGAACAAAGCTGCCGATACTTGAAAAATAATATTTTTTTGTCAATTACACGGTACAGTATTATTTTTTTTTCCAGTAGTATTATCCAGACCTATTCTCTTGGCTTTGGAAAGTACAAACAACCTGGCAGTTGGGCTCTTGTTTTTGTAGAGATTATCTGAATGACTGTGGCTGTGGCCTGATAAATCCGTGCACCTGCTTTACCGAGTAAGTAGAAGGATTTTTGGAAGCACAATAATATGGCTATATACTTTTATCCATAAATGAAAATGCTTAGAAAATTCTAGGAGGTTTAATTTCTGCCAGAGTTCCCATGATAAATAAACCAATATATTTTTAAAGCAGCATGCCAACAAATCTAAAAGAGATCTATAATTAGTTGTTACTGCATATGGATTTCAGCACAAATTAGATGAAATACATCAAGGTGACCAGATTTCCTTGCTAGGGTTTTGTCTCCAAAGCACATATTTTTATTCATAAGTTTTTAGACATCGTTTAAAACTTTTCACACTATTTAGATTCTCTTAGTGAATAATTTTTTAAAATATAAATCTTATGACTTTGACATCATGGCTTTTTCTATAGTATTGAATATGGAAAACTAATGGACATAGAGGCCACTTTTATAACTTTATATTGAAGTACAACATATGTACAGAAAAATACTCATATGTCCAGTTCAATGTATTTTCACAAATTAAACACATCTGTCTAAACAGCACTTAGATCAAGGAATAGAGAATTACCAGCAGCCCTCTCATGCCCGTTTTGAGTTAAAACCCACCACAAGGGTAACCCTTACCCTTACCCTTCTAACACGATGCATTAATTTTGCCTGCTTTTATTTACTTTTTTGTGTCTTTTACTCAACCTGATGTCTGTGAGATTCATTCATGTTTTTGCATATAATAGTGATTTGTTCATTCTCAGGACTGTAAAGTATTCTATTGCATGGATACCTAATTTTTATTTATTCTACTGTTGAAGGGCATTTGTGTAGTTTCCAGATTGAGGATATTACAAGTAGTTCCAATGAGCATTCTATTACATACCTTTTGTTGAATATATATATATATATATATATATATATATATATATATATACATATATATATATACATTTTCTCATTCTTTTTGCACAGTGGAATCATTTTATATATATATATATATATTTGTTAAGCCTATGTAAAAGGAATTATTGTTTTTTAATATATTATTTCTTGCTTAGAATAAAAGAGACTAATTCATTTGGAATTGTTCTTGATAACACTGTCATAGAATCATTAAATCTCATCTTAGAACTTCAGAGGTCATCTCCAGGTCATCTCCAGGATTAATTTGATGGATGTGTCACTTCTCTAATATTCTCAACAAATTGGCAGCCAGCTTCAGTTTATTTACCTCCATGTTAAAGAAACTCACTTTCTGACGAGGAAGCTACTTCAATTTTCCCAAAGCTCAAATAAACTGAAATACAGCTTAGTAACTTTTTGATTCTAGTTCTAGTCTCAAAAGTCCTATAGATTTGCATTTAATTTCTCTTCTGCTTGGTGAACTTGATATTGAGAGACGCTAATTGTGCCTTTGAAAAAAGCCGTTTTTCCTCTTTTTTGTATTAGTAATTGTTTCTAGATTCTCCACCATCATGTAAACATTACATTGGCATAATCTAGTCTGTCACCATCTCTTTTAATTATTGATGTTCATTTAAAAGAGAGAGAAAGGGAGAGAGACTGGAAAACATGCAATAATCATCAACAAATGTTATTTCTGGATGTTAGGACAACAGATAATTTAAATATTTTTTGGCTTTTATTTTCCTAGGAGTTCTAGATTGAACTTAGAAACTTTTAGGAAAATAAAAAAAAGCCATTAAACAATATGGTGTCCAAAACTGAGGAAAATTCCCTAGAGAATCACTAATCTAGTGTAGAATAGAATGCAACTATTTTCTTTCTTATACCGAACCTGAATTTTTTTTTGTAAACACGGGTTATGTTAGTTATTTTTGGCAAATGCGTGTGATTATCGTATCATATGTGAGACATAGTCAATGAAAGTCTTGTGATAACTTTCACTTTTTCATTCAACATTGTTCATTAAACATCCATTGACCAAACAGCATGACTTACTCGAGGCTCTGTTCTTAAGAAGCAAGTAGCTGGTGAGGGAGGTAGATTTGTACATTTCCCAGTATAAAACTATGACCATAGATGCAACATTGGTGACCACAAAGTAGCACATAAAAGGAGCACTCAGTCCATTTCAGAGCCATTCATGGAATACTGAGCCCTGAAGTGAAGATGCTCAAGTTTTCTTAAGCGGAAAACCAGTGAATGAACAACATGCCCGGAAGGGTGGAGTGTGGGTGTGATAGGATCCTGGAAGAGGGTTAGGAAGGTGGGGTGAGTGGAGTTTAGAGAGAAGGTTGAAGGGTCACCCTGAGATCATTCATATACTTAAAGACTTTCTGAAAGGCATCCTGAATTCAATGGGGCATCAGTAAAACATTTAAGCCCAGAAGTGACATTATCAGACTGGGTGCATCCAAAAACTCATTATGGCTCATACCACTCAGTTGTAAGTCAGTTTTACAAGAGTATATATTTACTCTTAATAATTTCAATTTAGACAGAAATTTCATCATTGAACAAATAGCATTTCTGTAGTCAATATATAGTTAACTTTAAATGGTCAGGGTGAAAACTAATGAAATTAGTTAGGAATATTTTTTCCTGAACCAGATTTGAAATTTTCATTTTTCCTGGCTCTCTCATAGAATACTTTTTCCTGAACCAGATTTGAAATTTTCTTTTTTCCTGGCTCTCTCATATTCAGACTTCAAATATTTATTTAATTTTACTGGTGTTGGTGGATTTACTATCTTTGAAAACCAAGTGTGACATAAATTTATTTCATATTAATAATGCTGTCTGAGCTTGGTTTCTATGACTCTTGGATACATTTGGAGTATAAAGACGATCTTCTGGAAGTGGAACCAGACCTTTGCAGCTGTGCTTGTGTTAAGTGGTTTCAGTCCAAAAATAATCATGCTCTAATATTACCATAGGGCACTGGGCTTTCTTTTGTGTTCAACATTGATTTGGATCCGTAAAATTTAGTATGCCAAGTTTGTCATCAAATGCTTGGAACTTAGGAGAGAGAATGGAGTTTGAGGTTAGTTTGCAGAAACAGAAATTTTTATTAATATTGGAAAATAGCCACACTGATTGAAGGAAGGGTGGAAAAGCAGTACTGTGTCTCTTTCAGTTTGAAACAACATTCAATCTCTTGCAAAGTGCTTTACTCCAAAGAGCTGAAAATGTACAGTGTTGGGCTGCCTGACAATTAGCGCTGGAGGGAGGAGGAATAATTGAATAATGTCTTTCCACCAAAAAATGTCAAGCTCTTTGCCTGAGCAGGCTCATTTGCCCACTGCTCTTTGGCAGCCATCAAATCCAGCTCTTGAATGTCAGTCAACTTGTCTAGGTGATAAACACAGAACTTGTTCTAGCCAGTGGCTCCGTGCCTGCATTTTCACGTTTGGCTCTCTTGGCCTGGGTTTCCTCAGCAGGCTGTCACTGGAGTGAGTAAAGGGAGAGATTGTGCCCTCACAGAACCTCATGTTAAAAATTACTTCTTCGAAACCGATTCAACCTACCTGTGCGCTGGGTTATTGGTGCTTGAAATAAGAGAACCTTGTATTACCAAGCCCCGCCTTGCAAAACTCCTGCCTGGTTTGCACCTTTCTTTTATTGGTTCTGTTATTCCGTGTTATGGGTTGAATTGTACATCCCCTCCCTACAAAAAAAAGGTGTTGAAATCCTAACCCTCAGTACCTCAGTGTTGAAGGTACCTACCCCCACTACCTCAAAATATGACCTTATTGGAAAAATAGGGTTGTGACAGATGTAATCAGTTAAGATGAGGTCATACTGAAGCAGGGTGGGTCCATCATCCAATAGGACTGTATCCTTATGAAAGGGGGAAATTTGGACACAGAAATACACACACAGGGAGAACTCCATGGGGAGAATGGAATTATGCTATCCCAAGCCAAGGAACTACCACAAGCTTAGAGAGAGGCTTGAAACAGATTCTTCCTTAATGCCTTGAGAGGAATCATGGTCCTGTCGACACCTTGATCTCAGATGTCTAGACTCCAGAACTGCAAGACAACAAGTTTCATTTGTTTAAGCCACTCATCTTGTGCTACTTTGTTATGTCATCCCTGGCAAATGAATACTCTCTGTTTACTCAAATCTCTCTCTCTCTTTTTTAAACTTTGTGTCATGTGCATACCCATTGAGCTAAAGATAAGCTTGACACCTTTGTATCTTGGTTTAGAAAGCAATCTGGGCTTCCCTAAGGTTGCTCTCTTTGAGCTGTTCTAATATAATTGCTTTATTTAATCGGATTTGAGACTAACACCCAGGCTCATTACCAACCAGCAAAGTGGCAACTGTGCCAGGCTTATTCTAGATGCCCCATGGGAGTGATTGTAACCCTCCAAAGTCCAGCAGTAGGCCACAGTGGTAGACCCTTCCTCATGCCAGGCAGGACAGACCATGTTAAAAACCTTCAAGCATAGTCCTGAAATTACTTCCACTGACCAAACTAGTGCCAACATTCATTTTTATTATATAGGTCCTTTAGTCCATCCTTAACTCTGGAAATAAATTTGCCAACTTAGAATGTTAGAATTATTTTAGAAGTGGCTTTAAAACTATCAAGGTAATTTAAGATGAGGTTAACTATACATCTATTTAGAAGTTTGGTAACCAGCCCCCAGTCTTCCAAAACTCTCTCTGTGGTGTGTTCAACAGACACATTTGAATATTAACCATGTTGGCACATTGTGTAGAAGATACAAAAGTGAGTGTTTAAATGGAGAGCTTCTCTATACGTCTAAATTAATAAACATTTATTAAGTGAGACTAAAATAAGGGGATTATTAACTCACTCAACAGTGAATTACTTGGAACTCACCTTGTGCTGGGCACTATGCTGTGCCTTGTAGGTCATGGAATGCGTAAGATAAAATGGGCCCTCCTCTCAGGAACTTTCCATTGTAGGAGAGAATCTCTTTTCAGTTCTCAAGGACTGTGTCCTCTAGAAGGGAGACAAGATAAATGCAAAAACAACTATATTGAAATCAGATGTGAATAAAGTGACTTAAGTGATAGGCAAATTTCTATGAGCAAATAGAAGTGAAAACAGATGCAGTTATACAATCAAAAAGGAAGTGGGACAAATCACTGAAACATTAGTCCAAACCAAGGATACTAATTGTATCAAATTAAGTTCTTAGGCCCATGTGCTGGCAAACTGTAAAATGTCTGTACTGCTACTATTCTACTACTCCTTTCCACCCCTTAATGCCTTTCCCTTTCGCCCCTATTCCAAATTTGTAATCTCAGAAACATGCTTTTTATAAAAGACACTTAGTCAATTTATAATGACACAGACAACAAGCAGAATATTATTAGAAAATTTCTGAGGTCATTAGCACAAAAATGCAATTATAAGCTTTACTGTACAGTAGAAGGGTGATAAGGTCAGCACAGCAAGGGCATTTCTTTTATTACCAATAGTCAGTAGAAGGGGAAGTGATGCTAATTTACTTGAGAAAATCTGCTCCAGACTGCTATACCAGTATGTGCTATTATAATTAAAATCACTAGTTTTAATTGCTGTAAAAGTAAAGTCAGTTTGGAGAAAACATTCTAAAATGGAAAAAAATCTATTTTTTTTTTAGATTTTAATTTCTCTGTGTCAATGCAGATAATTACCACTAATGATTCATCTAACAAGATATAATGAATGGAGGTAAGAACTTAACAGGGATCTTGAAGACCTGGTTTCTAGTTTTGGTTGTGCTACCAACTTTCTGTGTAATTATGGATAAAATGTGTTCTCTCTCTGAGCATTATTTGTATCATCTGCAGAATCACGTGCATTGGACTGGATGATCATTAAGTTTTTTTTCAGCAGTGAGATTCCATCTTACAAAAATAGAGCAAGAGGCCCATGATGCACATGTCTTGGATTCTGTCTGGCTGGATGTTGACCAGCTGCTCTTGCCCACATAAAGCTTAGCCATCTCCAATAATGTAAGTTATTGAGGAAAGAGCTAGTAATAATAGGGAATATTTGTGCCAGACACTATGCCAAGACTCTATTGTGTGATTTTTCACCATAAACCAGGGCATGGGTGCTTATATTATCCACATTTTATAGATGAGAAAAGTGCTCTGGGTCATTCAGTTGGGAAGTAAAGACCAGATTTGAATCCAGGTGTACTTGACTCCAGAGTCTGGGCTATGGAGCTCAAGGCTTCTGTTCTACCTCTGGAACCTGTGAATATGACCTTATTTGGACAAAGCTCTTTGAGATGAAATTAAATTAAGAATCTTGAGATAAGGTCATTCTGGATTTAGGGTAGGTCTTAAATCTAATGACAACTAGCCTTAGACAGAAGAAGGGAACTCACAGAAACACACAAGAGAGAAGGCCATGTGAAGGCATAGGCAGAGATTGGAGCTGTGCAGCCCCAAGTCAAGGAAATTCTGGAGCCACTAGAAGATGGCAGAGGCAAAGGGGGATTCTCTTCTAGAGTCTTTGAATGAAGTATGGCCCTGAAGACATCTTGATTTCAGACTTCTGGACTCTAGAACTGTGAAAGAATAGATTTCTGTTTTATCTAACAAGTTTATGGTAACAAGTTTATGGTAATTTTTTTTATGGCAATCCTAGGAAACTAATACAACTTTCAATCTGGTGGATCTTTAAAATCATAGGAAGTTTTTCTTAAATTCAGACATACGGGCTTGGGTCAGATAAACTGAATGAGGATGATATTTGTACACAAGGCCATTCAGTTGCCACCAGCCCACAAAAGACTGTACCCTGAGAATGACCCACCCACTCCCACCCCATGCCACCACCCTACACCACCATGGCTCTCACTTCTGTCAGAGTGACTGCAATTTGCTACGTCCCGGGCAACAGCCAGAATTCTACACCGTGAGCTCCCTGAACCTTCCTCAGGCTTATTGTTGCTAGAAATTACTGACAAAATATTACAATGGTTCAGTACAATTTTAATTTTAACTATAAAATGAAATATCAGCAAACCCCAAAAAGGGAAAAAAAGATTAAAGTGTTGGTCACAGTGTTCATGAAGCCGTCCCTTTTCCTGATCACCTGAAAGGTAGATCAAAATTCTTTAGAAGGATAGTAGGAAAGTCAGGCTGGAACCCAGGTAAACTCTCCAATCTCAAATCTCAGCGTGTGGGTGTATTTATTGTTTAGTTTTCTCAGAGATATTTGGTTCAGTGTAGAAGGATCCTTTGTAGAAATGCAATCTTGGCTAAAAAGCGACCTTGTTCCCTCTTTATAAAATTAGAAGCTACCATAATTTGTCAAACTTCTAGGGAAAGAGGGTTTTACTTCTGGGAAATCCCCCAAAAGGCTTAGATAAAAGTACTTTGATAATATAAATCTACATATATCACAGTAAATAAAATAATCTCAGAGAGATAGTTTCCTAGTCTGTAAGAAGATAATGGAAATGACACCTAACTTGCAGGAATCTTTACAAGATAACGTTGAGAACCAGATGCTACCTAATACAGTGCTTGACACACATAGGTGCAGCCCATATTGTTTTTATTTTTAATAGTGTCTTTTAATGGACTTGACATAGATTTTTCTCTTTCAATCTCATCTGCTTTATGTTTTCCTAAGTATATGTTTCTCATAAATAACTTTTTAGCAAGAAATTATTCTATAGAAGTCTATATTTATTAATATACTTTTAGGAATTTTTATTAGGTGTTTATTTAGAAAATATGTGTGATCATTGTTTTAATGGAGTAGTCATAAAGGCAATACTCTAAAGAAGGAAAGATAATGTACTATGGTTAAGTAATAATTTAAATTTCCTTACATGCTTGATTGAATCAAGAATACTTTTATTTGGTTCTATACAGAAGAGGAAGGACCCTCATCCGTTTGAACCGCAAGGACTAAAAACAATTGAAGTTTATTCTTGATTTTCTTATTTTACTGAGCTCTTCAGCAGAGTCTATTTTGTTTGGGTTTGGGGAAAGGAGATGTTCTCAAGGAAAGAAGATTTTTTAAATTTATATTTGCCTTGATTATTTGGTAAAAATAATATTTAATTAGCTAAGGATTTGCCAGACCAGCTTTTTTTTTCCTTCTCCCTACACCTTCATTCTCTTGTAAGTATCACAGAAGATCCATTTGATAATTCAGTAGAGTTTGTTAATCACAGATTATTGGAAAATTATTTTTTGGTAAATGATAAGATTTGCCTATTTCACTAGAAGACAGTAAGTAATGCTCAGTGAATTTTATCAGTACAGTGTCACAGGAAAGCTGTTTTAGGTCTACAACCTTAGGCTGTCTATTGGTGCAAAATGGTGTAACATGTAATTGGAATTCCTTTAATAATTTTTACAGTAATACAAGTTAGTATTTACTAAAAGCTTTCTGCGGTCTAGGCGTTGTACAAAACCTTTGCATATATAATCTCATGTAATCCTCTTCCTATGTCCATTTAAAAGGTGAGAAAATTGGAGCACAAAGAAATCATAATTTGCCTAAAGCCACACAGTAACAGTAACAGTTAGTGATTACAAACAATAGTTACTAACAATAGTACATAAGATAGTGTATTACTGACCCAACGTGTCAAGACAATACATGATTTTTTATTATCACTATGCGCTTCATCAAGGAATGTTTCATGCTAAACTGCATGCAGATCTCCTCATGCCTGTTTTGGTTAAGCATGTTTGGTTAAGCTAAATGTTTTGGTTAAGTTTCATTGACACATAGTAATGTCAATACAATCAGTTAAAGCAAAATATTTAGCATTAAACTGAGAGCTGGCAGAGGAAACTGACAAGCTTTTATATTAGTTATCTATTTCTACACAAAGTAAAACAAACTTAAGGACATACCAGGCATTAATTTTTCTCACAGTATTTGTAGGTCGGGAATCTGTGCACAGCTTTCCTGGGTCCTCTGCTTCAAAGTCTCTCATGAGGCTCTAATCAAGTGAAGGCGGGGGATAGGGTCTCATATGAAAGGGTGACTGGAGAAGGGTCTGCTGCCAAGCTCACTTATGTAACTGTTTGCAAAATTATGTCCTTTTTGGGTGGTTTGAGGGTCAGAGTTTCTAGCTGGCTGTTGACAGGGGATTGTTCTTAGTTCCTTGCTACATGGGCCTTCCCAACATGGCGACTTACTCCATCAAGGAAGGGAGGGAGTCTGTTACCAAGGTGGAAGCCAGAATTTTTGTAACCTAATCACGAAAATGACTTTTCTTAACTTTGACAAATTCTATTGGTTACTGAAGGGAGTGGATTATGAAAGACTGTGAATATCATGTGGCAGGAATATGCTGAGGGCCATCTTAGAAGCAACCTAGTCTAAATCTTTCCTCTGTTTTTTGCCATTTTGCTATTTCATGGAATGCTATATTCTTGGTACCTTGCTGGAAATAATTAAAGAAGGAGCAAGGTTCTTAAATTGGGTTCCCTGTCACTGAAATCTTTTTCCTGGTGCCTCTGACATAATTTGGCTCTCTACCCTTTTGGATTCTACAACTCTCCAGGTATTCATTAGCTATAGACTGGGCCTTCTATTGTCACATCAAAGTATGTAGTTCTTTTTTTAATAGACTTTATTTTTTGGAGCAGTATTGGATTCACAGCAAAACTGAGCAGAAAATACAGAGAGTTTACTTATACCCTCTGACTCCACACATATACAAACTCCCCACTGCCCATATCATTTGATACAATTGAATTCAATTCAATTGATGAATTGAATAATGTACAGTAATACATTATTAGTTCTCAAAATCCATAACTTATATTAGGGTTCATTCTGGGTGTTGTGCATTCTATAGGTTTTGACAAATTTATAACATAATCCACCATTATTGTATCATGCAGAATAGTTTCATTGCCTTAAACTTTCTTTTCACTCCCCTGACAACCACTAATCTGTTTGCTTTCTCCATGGTTTTGCCTTTTCCAGAGTGTCGTATGGTTGGAATCATACTGCATGTAGGATTTTAAGATTGGTTTCTTTCACTTATAATATGCATTTAAGTTTCCTCCATGTCTTTTCATGGCTTGAAAGCTCATTTCTCTTTAGTGCTGAATAATATTCTGTTATCCGGGTGTATCACAGTTTCTTTACCCATTCCTCTCCTGAAGGACTTGGTGCGTCCAAGTTTTAGAAATTATGAATGAAGTGGCTATAAACTTCTGTGTGCAGATTTTTGTGTGGACCTATCTTTTCAATTCATTTGGGTAAATACCAAGGAACATGACTGCTGGATCATATGGTAAAGTATGTTTAGTCTTACAACAAACTGCTCAACTGTTGTTCAAAATGACTGTACTATTTTGCATTCCCACCAGCAGTGAATGAGAGTCCCTGTTGCTCCACATCCTTGTGTCCTTGCCAGCAATCAGTGTCAGCATTCCAGATTTTTGCCATTCCAATTAAGTTTGTAGTGGTATCTCATTGTTGTTTTAATTTGCAATTCCCGAATGACTTATGATAAGGAGCATATTTTCATATGTTTATTTGCTATGTATACCTTCTATGTTGAGGTGTCTGTTCAGGTCCTTTGCTTATTTTTAATCAGATAGTTCATTTTCTTATTATTGAGTTTCAAGGGTTCTATGCATATTTTAGATAACAGTCCCTTATCAGACATGTCTTTTGCAGGTATTTTCTCTCAGTCTGTGACTTGTCTTCTCATTCTCTTGACATTGTCTTTCACAGAGCAGAAGTTTTAAATTTTAATAAATTATTGTTTATCAATTAATTATTTCAATTGTGCCTTTTGTGTTGTGTCTAAGAAAGTCATCATCAAATCCCAAAGTCATCTAGATTTTCTCCTATGTTATCTACTAGGATAGTATTATTATAGTTTTATTATTATAGTTTTGAATTTTACATTTAGATCTCTGATCCATTGTGTGTTGTTTGTGAAGGGTATAAAGTCTGTGTTTAGATTTGTTTTTTTTGGCATGTGGATGTCCACTTGTTCCAGCAACATTTGTTGAAAAGTCAGTCTATCTTGTGTCCATTATATTACATTTACTCCTTTGTCAAAGATCAGTTACCTGTATTTACGTGAGTCTATTTCCGGGCTCGCTATTCTGTTCCATTGACATGTTGTATATTCTTTTGTTAATACCACACTGTTTTGCTCACTATAGCTTTACAATAAGTCTTTAGGTTAGGTAATGTCTGTCCTCTGACTTTGTTCTTTCCCTTGTTAGCTATTCTGCATCTTCTACATCTCAATATAAATTTTAGACTTGGTTTGTTGATATCCACAAAATAACTTGCTGGGATATTTTTTTTTTCTTTTTATTGGGGTATAGTTGTTTTACAATGTTGTGTTAGATTGGGATTGTGTTGAATCTACAGAAGAACTGACATCTTGGCAATATTGAGTCTTCCTATCCAGGAACATGGAATTTTTCTCCATTTATTTAGTTCTTCTCTGATTTATTTAGTCAGAGCTTTGTAGTTTTCCTCATATAGGTCTTATACATACTTCTTCTTTTTTTGAAACGTCCAACAAATAGTTCTTTTTTTTTTCAGATTCTTTTCTATTATAGTTTATTACAAGATATTGAATATGTTTCCCTGTGCTATACAGTAGCACAGTTTATCTATTTTACATATAGTAGTTTGTATCTGCTAATCCTAAATTTCTAATTTATTCCCCCTCCCCTTTTCCCTTTGGTAACCATAAGTTTGTTTCTATGTCTGTGAATCTGTTTCTACTTTGTAAATAAGTTCATTTGTGTCATATTTTATATACCAAATATGTGATATCATATGATATTTGTCTTTCTCTGTCTGACTTACTTCACTTAGTAAGATAATCTCTAGGTCCATCCATGTTGTTGCAAATGGCATTATCTCATTCTTTTTTATGGGTGAGTAATTTTCTATTGTATATATGTACCGCATCTTCTTTATCCATTCATCTGTTGACGGACATTTAGGTTGCTTCTGTGTCTTGACTATTGTGACTAGTGCTGCTATGAACATTGGGGTGCATATATCTTTTCGAATTAGAGTTCTTGTCTTCTCAGGATATATGCCCAGGAGTGGAATTGCTGGATTTATGGTAACTCTATTTTTAGTTTTTTAAGGAACCTCCATACTGTTCTTCATAGTGGCTGTACCAATTTACATTCCCACCAACAGTGTAGGAGGGTTCCCTTTTCTCCACAACTTCTCCAGCATTTATTATTTGTAAACTTTTTAATGTT
Source organism: Eschrichtius robustus (assembly GCF_028021215.1). NCBI lineage: Eukaryota > Metazoa > Chordata > Mammalia > Artiodactyla > Eschrichtiidae > Eschrichtius > Eschrichtius robustus. Next base: position 106,513,431 of record NC_090827.1, on the reverse strand, counting down.
GGCCATTCTGATCAGTGTAAGGTGATACCTTATTGCAGTTTTGATTTGCATTTATCTAATAATTAGCACTGTTAAGCATCTTTTAATGTGCCTGTTGGCCATCTGTATGTCTTCTTTAGAGAAATGTCTATTTAGGTCTTCTGCCCATTTTCTGATTGGGTTGTTTGTTATTGAGTTGTATGAGCAGCCTGTATATTTTGGAAATTAAGCCCTTGTCAGTTGCATAATTTGTAAATATTTTCTCCCAGTCTGTAAGTTGGCTTTTCATTTTGTTTATGGTTTCCTTTGCTGTGCAAAAGCGTATAAGTTTGATTAGATCCCATTTGTTTATTTTTGCTTTTGTTTCTGTTGCCTTGGGAGACTGACCTAAGGAAACATTGGTGAGATTTATGTCAGAGAATGTTTTGCCTATGTTCTCTCCTAGGAGTTTTATGGTGATATGTCTTATGTTTAAGTATTTAAGCCATTTTGAGTTTATTTTTGTGTATGGTGTGAAGGTGTGTTCTAACTTCATTGATTTATGTGGCTGTCCAACTTTCCCAACACCACTTGCTGAAGAGACTGTCTTTTCTCCACTGTGTATTCTTGCCTCCTTTGTCAGAGATTAATTGACCTTAGGTGTGTGGGTTTATTTCTGGGCTCTCTATTCTGTTCTATTGATCTATATTGTACATACTTCTTTTTAGATTTTTACCCAAGTATTTAAGTTTGGGGTGTAGCTAATGTAAGATTTTAATTTCAAATTCCACTTTTATATATAGAATATAAGTAAACAACTTTTGTATATTAAACTGGATCTTACAACCCTGCTATAATTGCTATTAGTTTCAAGACTTTTTCATTCATTGTTTTTAGATCCCTTCAAATTTTCTACACAATCATGTCATCTCCAAACATAGTTTCATTTCTTAACATTCTAATTTATATGCCTTTTATTTCCTTTTCTGGTCTTATTCATTAGCTAGAACTTCCAATATTATGTTGAAAAGGAGTAGAGAAAAAGTACATTCTTAACTTTTTTCCTGATCTTACAGGGAAAGCTTATAGTTTCTCACCATTAAGTATTATATTAGCTTTAGGTTTTTTGCAGGTTTTTAAAAAATCAAATTGGGGAAGTTCCCTTCTATTCCTAGTTTTCTGAGAGTTTTTACTCATGAATGGTTGTTGGATTTGTCAATTTTTTTCCCATCTATTTATGTGATCATGTGACTTTTCTTCTTTAGCCTGTTGATGTGTAGTCTATTATTTTTTTCACCTGACACTATTTTGGAGGGTACCTGCGGTTTTGACTAACTCAATTCAAGAGAAAGAAATACAAAGTCTGATTTTGCCCACATTTCCAAACAGTCTTCTCCAGTGCAGTCTTATGTTAGTAAAACTAATATTTTCATACCTACCTGTAGTTTCTCAATTGCTTTAGAATTTGGAGAGAGGAGTATGATTGATTTTTGCCATATAAATAGAGCCCTCAGAATTCCTAACAAAGTAGTAACAAACTTATAAGAATGTTAGGTGTATTAAGTGAGATTTGTTTTCAATACAGGTAGGTTAAGTACTTGGTACATGGTAAACAATCAATAGTTACTTCTTTTTCTTATTTTCCTTTTCTTCCTCTTCTAATAATGATGATGATGATGATAGCTGTGATCAAATTGAGTTTTCTAAGTATTATACTACATATTTTTTACTACCTAGACTACATATTTATATTTCCAAGGTTGTACTACATGTGCTAAACATTTTTAAATGTATTAAACATTTTTAATACATTACATATCCTACTACATATTCTCAGGTAAGGCAGAATATAAAAAATACAAAAATAATATAAATTTTAATAAAGGTAAGTTTATTAATTTTTATTTTTATCCAGTTAAAGGGAAAATATGGAAGGGGTAATAATACATCAACTTTCATGAGAGAAATACAAGTAAAGACTACTACTATGAAATGACATACACAAAATATCCTAGTAGGAGCATCCTGGCTAGGGAGATGAATAGATACTTGGAAATGCCCCTGACAGGCTGAGTCTCTGGTGCTTGTGATTCCACTGTGCCTTGGATTGAGAGAGTTGGAAAATAATCAAATTACTCTTTAAAAAGAAGTTGAGAATGAGATTTAGAAACTGTATAGCAGAAAGAGATATGCAGTCTTTCAGGTGATAGTAAAAGAGGGATGGTGATGGGAGCAGGATTTTATATTGGTGCTTGTAGTTTGGTGTGCAACACAAACTCTCTCCTTTATTTATCACAAGCTTTTTCAGTAAACTGCAATAAATCTACATTGTTTATGAGCAGTTTGATAAAAGGATATGTTCTGAAGGAAGAACATGCAGGACTAAATCTTTTTTTTAAAGATTAGTTTGGTGTGAAAACAAAGGCTACCCATTGAAAAATAGGCACATGTTAACCAATAATTCATATTCTCTGGTATGCATGGTAAGGTGCTACCTACTGTTGATACAGAATCGAGCATGATATAGACCCTACCTTCACACCTTCACAGAGGTCACTATCCTTACTGCAGCATATCTTGTAAATCTCACAGTGAATTAGCTGAAAACCTGTTTGAAGAGTTACTGACAAATGTGCCTTGAAAAAGAATTCCTTAGTTAAAGAGGTTTGGAAAATACGACACACTCTAACTGTTCTTGGAGATTCCCAAAGCTCTTTAGTACATTAAAGACTGAGACATCTGTAATTAAATGTACTCTATAGTCACATGTGCTTATTTAACTCTGTCAAAGCCAGTCTTTCCCAAATGTATTTGCTCGTGAAACTCATTTTTTTTTTTAACGTCTTTATTGGAGTATAATTGCTTTAAAATGGTGTGTTAGTTTCTGCTTTATAACAAAGGGAATCAGCTATACATATATATATATACACATATATACGTGTGTGTGTATATATATATATATATATGTGTGTGTGTGTATATATATATATATATATATATATATATATATATATATATATATCCCCATATCTCCTCCTTCTTGCATTTCCCTCCCACACCTCTAGGTGGTCACAAAGCACCGAGCTGATCTCCCTGTGTTATGTGGCTGCTTCCCACTGGCTATCTATTTTACATTTGGTAGTGTATATATGTCCATGCCACTCTCTCACTTCGTCCCAGCTTATTCTTCCCCCTCCCCGTGCCCTAAAGTCCACTCTCTATGTCTGCATCTTTATACCTGTCCTGCCCCTAGGTTTGTTTTTGTTTTTTAGATTCCATATATATGTGTTAGCATATGGTATTTGTTTTTCTCTTTCTGACTTCCTTCACTCTGTATGACAGATTAGAGGTCCATCCACCTCACTACAAATAACTCAATTTCATTTCTTTTTAAGGCCAATATTCCGTTGTATATTTGTGCCACATCTTCTTTATCCATTCATCTGTTGATGGACACTTAGGTTACTTCCATGTCCTGGCTATTGTAAATAGTGCTGCAATGAACTTTGTGGTACATGACTCTTTTTGAATTATGGTTTTCTCAGGGTATATGCCCATTAGTGGGATTGCTGGGTCATATGGTAGTTCTATTTTTAGTTTTTTAAGAAACATCCATACTGTTCTCCATAGTGGCTGTATCAATTTACATTCCCACCGACAGTGCAAGAGGGTTCCCTTTTCTCCACACCCTCTCCAGCATTTATTGTTTGTAGATTTATTGATGATGGCCATTCTGACTGGTGTGAGGTGATACCTCATTGTAGTTTTGATTTGCATTTCTCTAATGATTAGCGATGTTGAACATCCTTTCATGTGTTTGTTGGCAATCTGTATATCTTCTTTGGAGAAATGTCTATTTATGTCTTCTGACCATTTTTGGATTGGGTTGTTTGTTTTTTGGTATTGAGCTGCATGAGCTGCTTGTAAATTTTGGAGATTAATCCTTTGTCAGTTGCTTCATTTGCAAATATTTTCTCCCATTCTGAGGGCTGTCTTTTCGTCTTGTTTATGGTTTCCTTTGCTGTGCAAAAGGTTTTAAGTTTCATTAGGTCCATTTTTTAATTTTTGTTTTTATTTCCATTTCTCTAGGAGGTGGGTCTAAATGGATCTTGCTGTGACTTATGTCATAGAGTGTTCTGCCTATGTTTTCCTCTAAGAGTTTTATAGTGTCTGGCCTTACATTTATGTCTTTAATCCATTTTGAGTTTATTTTTGTGTATGGTGTTAGTTTATTTTTGTGTATTAGTGTTCTAATTTCATTCTTTTACATGTAGCTGTCCAGTTTTCCCAGCACCACTTATTGAAGAGGCCATCTTTTCTCCATTGTATATTCTTGCCACCTTTATCAAAGATAAGGTGACCATATGTGCGTGGGTTTATCTCTGGGCTTTCTATCATGTTCCATTGATCAATATCTCTGTTTTTGTCCCAGTACCCTACTGTCTTGATTACTGTAGCTTTGTAGTATAGTCTGAAGTCAGGGAGCCTGATTCTTCCAGCTCCGATTTTCTTTCTCAAGACTGCTTTGGCTATTCGGGATCTTTTGCATTTCCATACAAATGGTGAAATTTTTTGTTCTAGTTCTGTGAAAAATGCCAGTGGTAGTTTGATAGGGATTGCATTGAATCTGTAGATTGCTTTGGGTAGTAGAGTCATTTTCACAATATTGATTCTTCCAATCCAAGAACATGGTATAGCTCTCCATCTGTTTGTATCATCTTTAATTCCTTTCATCAGTGTCATAGTTTTCTGCATACAGGCCTTTGTCTCCTTAGGTAGGTTTATTCCTAGGTATTTTATTCTTTTTTGTTGCAATGGTAAATGGGAGTGTTTCCTTAATTTCTCTTTCATATTTTTCATCCTTAGTGTATAGGAATGCAAGAGATTTCTGTGCATTAATTTTGTATCCTGCTACTTTACCAAATTCATTGATTAGCTCTAGTAGTTTTCTGGTAGCATCTTTAGGATTCTCTATGTACAGTATCATGTCATCTGCAAACAGTGACAGCTTTACTTCTTCTTTTTGGATTTGGATTCCTATTATTTCTTTTTCTTCTCTGATTGCTGTTGCTAAAACTTCCAAAACTATGTTGAATAATAGTGGTGAGAGTGCACAACCTTGTCTTGTTCCTGATCTTAGAGGAAATGTTTTCAATTTTTCACCACTGAGAATGATGTTGACTGTGGGTTTCTCATATATGGCCTTTATTATGTTGAGGTAAGTTACCTCTATGCTTACTTTCTGGAGGGTTTTTATCACAAATGGATGTTGAATTTTGTCAAAAGCCTTTTCTGCATCTATTGAGATGATCATATGGTTTTTCTCCTTCGATTTGTTAATATGGTTTATCACATTGATTGATTTGCATATATTGAGGAATCCTTGTATTCCTGGGATAAACTCCACTTGATCATGCTGTATGATCCTTTTAATGTGCTGTTGGATTCTGTTTGCCAGTATTTTGTTCAGGATTTTTGTGTCTATTTTCATAGATATTGTGATATTGGCCAGTAGTGTCCCTTCCTTGTGACATCTTTGTCTGGTTTTAGTATCAGGGTGATGGTGGCCTCTTAGAATGACTTTGGGAGTGTTCCTCCCTCTGTCATATTTTGGAAGAGTTTGCAAAGGATGGTGTTAGCCCTTCTCTAAATGTTTGACAGAATTCATCTGTGAAGCCATCTGGTCCTGGAATTTTGTTTGTTGGAAGATTTTTAATCACAGTCTCAATTTCAGTGCTTGTGATTGGTCTGTTAATATCTTCTCTTTCTTCCTGGTTCAGTCTCAGCAGGTTGTGCTTTTCTAAGAATTTGTCCATTTCTTAAAGGTTTTTCATTTTATTGGCATAGAGTTGCTTGTAGTAATCTCTCATGATCCACTGTATTTCAGCAGTGTCAGTTGTTACTTCTCCTCTTTCATTTCTAATTCTATTGATTTGAGTCTTCTCCCTTTTTTCTGGATGAGTCTGGCTAATGGTTTACCAATTTTGTTCATCTTCTCAAAGAATCAGGTTTTAGTTTTATTGATCTTTGCCATTGTTTCCTTCATCTCTTTTTGATCAGATCTTTATGATTTCTTTCCTTCTGCTAACTTTGGGGTTTTTTTGTTCTTCTTGCTGTAACTGCTTTAGGTGTAAGGTTTGGTTGTTTATTTGAAGTGTTTCTTGTTTCTTGAGGTAGGACTGTATTGCTATAAACTTCCCTCTTAGAACTGTTTTTGCTGCATCTCATAGGTTTTGGGTCATCATGTTTTCACTGTCATTTGTTTCTAGGTATTTTTTGATTTCCTCTTTGACTTCCTCAGTGATCTCTTGGTTATTTAGTAGTGTATTGTTTGGCCTCCATGTGTTCGTATTTTTTACAGATTTTTTCCTGTAATTGATATCTAGTCTCATAGCGTTGTGGTCAGAATAGATACTTGATACGATTTCAATTTTCTTAAATTTACCAAGGCTTGATTTGTGACCCACGATATGATCTATCCTGGAGAATGTTCCATGAGCGGTTGAGAATAAAGTGTATTCTGTTGTTTTTGGATGGAATGTCCTATAAATATCAATTAAGTCCAACTTGTTTAATATCATTTAAAGCTTGTGTTTCCTTATTTATTTTCATTTTGGGTGATCGGTCCATTGGTGAAAGTGGGGTGTTAAAGTCCCCTACTATGACTGTGTTACTGTCGATTTCCCCTTTTATGGCTGTTAGTATTTGCCTTATGTATTGAGGTGCCCGTATGTTGGGTGCATAAATATTTACAGTTGTTATATCTTCTTCTTGGATTGATCCATTGATCATTATGTAGTGTCCTTCTTTGTCTCTTGTAATAGTCTTTATTTTAAAGTCTGTTTTGTCTGATATGAGAATTGCTCCTCCAGATTTCTTCTGATTTATATTTGCATGGAATATCTTTTTCCATCCCCTCACTTTCAATCTGTATGTGTCCCTAGGTCTGAAGTTGGTCTCTTGTAGACAGCATATAAATGGGTCTTCTTTTTGTATCCATTCAGGAGCATTTAATCCATTTATACTTAAGGTAGTTATCGATATGTATATTCCTACTACCATTTTCTTAATTGTTTTGGGTTTGTTATTGTAGATCTTTTCCTTCTCTTGTGTTTCCTGCCTAGAGAATTTCCTTTAGCATTTGTTGTAAGGGTGATTTGGTGGTGCTGAATTCCCTTAGCTTTTGCTTGTCTGTAAAGGTTTTAATTTTTCCATCGAATCTGAATGAGATCCTTGCTGGGTAGAGTAACCTTGGTTGTCGGTTTTTCCCTTTCATCACTTTAAATATGTCCTGCCATTCTCTTCTAGCTTGCAGAGTTTCTGATGAAAAATCAGCTGTTAACATTATGGGGATTCCCTTATATGTTATTTGTAGTTTTTCCCTTGCTGCTTTTAATATTTTTTCTTTATATTTAATTTTTGATAGTTTGATTAATATGTGTCTTGGCGTGTTTCTCCTTGGAATATCCTGTATGGGCCTCTCTGTGCTTCCTGGACTTGATTAACTATTTCCTTACCCATATTAGGGAAGTTTTCAACTATGATCTCTTCAAATATTTTCTCAGTCCCTTTCTTTTCCTCTTCTTCTTCTGGGACCCCTATAATTAGAATGTTGGTGCAGTTATTGGTGTCTCAGAGGTCTCTGAGACTGTCCTCAATTCTTTTCATTCCTTTTTCTTTATTCTGTTCTGGGGTAGTTATTTCCACTGTTTTATCTTTCAGGTCACTTATACATTCATCTGCCTCAATTATTGTGCTATTGATTCCTTCTAGAGAATTTTAAATTTCATTTATTGTGTTTTTCTTCATTGTTTGTTTGCTCTTTAGTTCTTCTAGGTCCTTGTTAAACGTTTCCTGTATTCTCTCCATTCTGTTTCCAAGATTTTGGATCATCTATACTATCCTTACTCTGAATTCTTTTTCAGGTAGACTGCCTATTTCCTCTTCATTTGTTTGGTCTGGTGGGTTTTTGCCTTGCTCCTTCATCTGCTGTGTGTTTCTCTGTCTTCTCATTTTGCTTAACTTACTGTGTTTGGGGTCTCCTTTTTGCAGGCTGCAGGTTCATAATTCCCGTTTTTTTTGGTGTCTGCCCCCAGTGGCTAAGGTTGGTTCAGTGGGTTGTGTAGGCTTCCTGATGAAGGGGAATGGTGCCTGTGTTCTGGTGGATTAGGCTGGATCTTGTCTCTCTGGTGGGCAGGTCCACGTCTTGTGGTGTGTTTCTGGGGGTCTGTGACCTTATTATAATTTTAGGCAGCCTCTCTGCTAATGGGTGGGGTTGTGTTCCTGTGTTGCTAGTTGTTTGGCATAGGGTGTCCAGCCCTGTAGCGGGCCTGTTGAGTGGAGCTGGGTCTTAGCATTGAGATGGAGATCTCTTGGAGAGCTTTTGCCATTTGATAGTATGTGGGACCGGGAGGTCTGTGGTGGACCAATGCTCTGAATTCGGCCCTCCCACCTCAGAGGCACAGGCCTGACACCTGGCTGGAGTACCAAGACCCTGTCAGCCACACAGCTCAGAAGAAAAGGGAGAACAAAAGAAAGAAAGAAAGAAAAAAGTAAAATAAAGTTATCAAAATAAAAAATTTAAAAAAATTATTAAAATTTAAAATAAATTAAAAAGTAATAAAAAAGAGAAATAATAAAAAAAGGAAGAAGGAAAGAGGAGGCAACCAAACCAAAAAACAAATCCACCAATGGTAACAAGTGCTAAAAACTATACAGAGAGACAGGACCCTAGGACAAATGGTAAAAGCAATGCTCTACAGACCAAATCACACAAAGACGCATACACATACACACTCACAAAAAGATAAAAAGGAAAAAAAAAATATATCTATATATAGAAATTTAAAAAAAGGAAGAGAGCAACCAAATCAATAAACATATATCCCAGTGATAATAAACTCTAAATACTAAACTAAGATAAACATAAAACCAAAGACAAATTAGATGCTGAAAGCAAACCCCAAGTCTACAGTTGCTCCCAGTGTCCACTACCTCAATTTTCGGATGATTTGTTGTCTATTCAGGGATTCCACAGATGCAGGTACATCAAGTTGATTGTGGAGATTTAATCCGCTGCTCCTGAGGCTGCTGGGAGAGATTTCCCTTTCTCTTCTTTGTTCGCACAGCTCCCGGGGTTCAGCTTTGGATTTGGCCCCGCCTCTGCGTGTAGGTCGCCTGAGGGCGTCTGTTCTTCACTCAGACAGGACAGGGTTAAAGGAGCAGCTGATTCGCGGGCTCTGGCTCACTCAGGCCGGGGGGAGGGAGCGGTACGGAGGAGGCGGGGTGAGCCTGCGGCAGCAGAGGCCGGCGTGACGTTGCACCAGCGTGAGGCGTGCCGTGCGTTCTCCCGGGGACGTTGTCCCTGGATCACGAGAGCCTGGCAGTGGCGGGCTGCACAGGCTCCCAGGAGGGGAGGTGTGGAGAGTGACCTGTGCTCGCACACAGGCTTCTTGGTGGCGGCAGCAGCAGCCCTAGCGTCTCATGCCCGTCTCTGTGGTTCGCGCTGATAGCAGCGGCTCGCGCCTGTCTCTGGAGCTCCTTTAAGCAGGGCTCTTAATCCCCTCTCCTCGCGCGCCAGGAAACAAAGAGGTAAGAAAAAGTCTTTTGCCTCTTCGGCAGCTGCAGACTTTTTCCCGGACTCCCTCCCGGCTAGCCGTGGCACACTAACCCCCTTCAGGCTGTGTTCACGCCGCCAACCCCAGTCCTCTCCCTGGGATCCGACCTCCGAAGCCCGAGCCTCAGCTCCCAGCCCCTGCCCGCCCCGGTGGGTGAGCAGACAAGCCTCTCGGGCTGGTGAGTGCTGGTCGGCACTGATCCTCTGTGCAGGAATCTCTCCACTTTGCCCTCTGCACCCCTGTGCCTGTGCTCTCCTCCGTGGCTCCGAAGCTTCCCCCCTCCGCCACCCGCAGTCTCCGCCCGCGAAGGGGCTTCCTAGTGTGTGGAAACCTTTCCTCCTTCACGGCTCCCTCCCGCTGGTGCAGGTCCCGTCCCTATTCTTTTGTCTCTGTTTTTTTCTTTTTTCTTTTGCCCTACCCAGGTACATGGGGAGTTTCTTGCCTTTTGGGAGGTCTGAGGTCTTCTGCCAGCGTTCAGTAGGTGTTCTGTAGGAGTTGTTCCACATGTAGATGTATTTCTGATGTATTTGTGGGGAGGAAGGTGATCTCCGCGTCTTACTCTTCTGCCATCTTGTAGGTCTCTTGTGAAACTTATTTTTAATAGAACATCCCTATTATCTCCTCTTGGACAATATTCCCTGGGAAAATCTTATTTAGAAAATACAACTTTAGGAGGAATAGTAAAATATAAGTTGTTTTGTTTTTGTAAGGGGTCATGAATTTGTTAACATAATAGCGTATTGGAAAGAGCTGTCTCTCTTTGAAGTTCTTTGAGGATGTGCACTCTGTTAGTTCATTGTATAAGTGAAGGTAAGTAATAAGAGCTGCTGTAACAAACACTTCCTAAATCTCAGTGACTGAGACCAATACACGTTTATTTCTTGTTTATGTCACAATTGTAATGCTGATTGGCAAGGAGCATTGGTCTGTGGAGTCATTCTGTAAGTCAGGCTTCCTGAAACCATATTCTGAAGCTTCAGGGGCTTTCCCTTGATCCTGTGCAGCCTGTTAGCATATGAGCAGATGGGATTCCTCACAGAGAATTATGCAGATAATTTGGGGAGCCATGCCTTGAAATGACAAATACCACTTTTGCCCACATTTCATTGTCTGGAATTTGGTCATATGGCCTCACGTCTATTTCTGTGCCAAGCAAGAAGAGGAGAACACAGATAAGAGTGGGCATTTGCAATTTCTATCAAAAATTTTGAAAAGTGTCTAAGACTTTACTAGTGGGACCAACTAGGTAAGAATATTTTAGGTACAAGGAGCTACGTGAATAAAGGGCATGGATTCATAAAATAAAAGGAAGTTTAGAAGAACTGTGAGAAGTCCAGGTGGCAGATGAGTCTGCAGAGAGAGAGTTTGGGAATAGATTGTAAAGAATCCTAAGTCATCCTAAGGATTTTAGACTTTGCATTGTAAAGGGTTGGGAATCAGTGGAGGTTTTCAAGGTGAGCGCAGGAGTACTTTTATTTCATATAAGCAGCTCCGAGAAGAGTGTCCAAGAGGGACTGGAGAGATAAGAGACTTGTGGAAATAGAGGATAATAGACAGGAAGCTTTTGAACTTACCTGGAAGAGAAGCTTCATGTTCATTATGAGGATTGTATTGGAGACGAAGAGGACAACCTAAATTAGACAGATAACTTCTTGGAAAAAAATCAGTAAGATTTGATAAAGAGTTTGTTTTGGTGAGGGACTGGAAGAGAGAAATGATTTTAAAGTTTCTGGTTTTTGAGCTCAAGAGGATGGTGTCGTGATTTACCAAATATTTTAGAGCTGGAGCAGATTTGGAGGTAAAGATAATTAGTTTATTTTTTCACATTGAGTTGAATGTAACTGTTGGAGGTACATGACTGGAGTTTGAAAAAGAATAAACTATTGCTTGGAGAGAAATAAGCACATAGACTCAATTTGAAATCTTGAGATTCAGTGAAGCCACCCATGGGTCACAACTGAGGAAAAAAATGGAAAGAGAACCAAAGAGAGAACTCTAAACAATGCTGAGAGTTAAATGATGGGTAGAGAAATAAAACACTGAAGTTGCCTTAGTGATCAGAAATAAAAGTTTACCCAGGGTAACATGATGTCTAGTAGAAAAAAAAAATGTCCGTTTATGAAACATGATATCCAAGAACTTTCCTTCCTTGAATAAGACAGACATTTTTGTCTATGTCTTGGAAAATAAAATGTATTGCTATTGGGAATAAAAATGTTAAACCTCTGAACCATTACTTAAAACATGTTTCCCAACTTGTTGCTTGACTAATAGAAAGCATTTGTGTTGAAAACACAGCAACTTATATCCCTTTTTCTCCATAGTATCAATATTTGGTAAACACAGATTTTATTGGAAAAATAAGGAAAAGCAGTTTCAGTACCTGTAAATGCATGTTATGGGATAAGTGATGGTGCGGGAAGTCAGAATGCTCCAGTAGTTTTTGACCACTGATGCTGGCATGCAGACTTTGTGGGAAGCTGGAAATGATTGTCACATTTTAATTTACTCAGAGAAAGAAATATGAAATGAGTTTCATGACAAATGCATATCCAAGAGATATTTCTGTGCAGGAGAAAAGAAATAGCTGCTAAGTGGATCCTGATCTGGGGCATAATCACAACTTGACAATTTCCATATTTATGTATTTGTGAACATTTCCTTTGTGGACATTTAAATAGACATTTATAAAAGGTTTAGTATTTTTGGCAGGGGAAATGCATAAAGAATATGTTGCCATTTTGGAACTTGAATAAGGAAACAAAAAGACTTTAGTCTATCCATTTCTTTGTTTAAAGCAAGAGAACAATATTGAGCATTAGCTATGTTATTAAATTAGGGCTCCCTATGGATCTGTGTATTATCCAACCAGATGTATGTGCTGTATGGCCTCGTTGCTCTAAACATTAGTTTTTCTCTTGCTCTCTCCCTTGCTTCTAGACAAGGTGAATTAGTAGTGTTCCAAGTAGAATGAGAGTGGTATGGAATAGAGGAAAACTATGGAGAGAATTTTATCTCTACTTTCTGCACAACACAGCCAAAGTTCTCCAAAAATTTGCAGTAGTCACAGCTCACTTCACTTGTCTCTGGCTTAGACACTTTCCTACTCCTACATTCCATCAAAATAGCTCTGAGCAAGACTGCCAATGATCCCTCCAAATAGTGGACCAAGTACTAGATGCTTTATGCATCCACCCAGTTGAGAGCTCGCTTGTTTTGCTGCTTTGGCTTCCAGGAAGCCATTCACTGCTGGTTCTTTCCTTATTCTATAGCCACTCCCTCTTGTTTCTGTTCCACACCTAGCAGGGCACTCAAGTGTGGTTTGTCTCCAGATTCCTCTCTGCTGACTCTGTACCACATATTCCTAATTTTCTACGTATGGGTTCATGACATTACAAAATTAGAAATTTGGGCTTGGAGTTCATATTCAAATGGATTAAAGGACTCAAAACAACGTTAAAAAGTCGTTAATAATTATGACACAATTAGCTTAACAATATTTCATGATGTGGGATAAATTCATAGCCATTGTATTACTTAAGTGGGTCAAGCTGTTGTCCAAATTATGTACTCCCATTGACCAGCCAGATAAGCTTCCAGCACATCCCAGAAAACCTCTGGTCATTCTTTGCGTTAGCTTGACATTATAATAGACCCATACTTGTGGCATGTTGTACCTCATCCTACAAAGTAACACCATCCTACCAAATATCACACAGCCCATTCAGGTCATTGTTCTGCCTCTTAGAATATTCCACTGCAGCCTGTTAGGTTTTATACACAGATGCAAATGCAGTAAAATTGTGAAGGTGGTTTTGAGGTTCATGTATCTCCTGGGACCCCCTGCTTGGTTGCCATACTCCTTCTGGTCATATTTTCAGCCCTACCCAAGGAGCTACACCTCCTTCTAAGTGCCAGTGGCTCCCAAGGAGTATTTCCATCTGCCTAGTTAGAATTTCTAAATGATAGTTTTATATCCACATCAGGATAAACTTGGGTCCTTACTTTGTATCACTCCTTCATCACACACACCCACCTGTGTTGCTGATTCAGTTTGTAGCACCACTCCCACCATCCTGCTAAGTGTGCATTGAGAAACTGTGTTGTCATTTTAATTCTCTTCATATGCTTTACTATCCCCTCTGCTTTTTACTCCTCTCTCTTGATCCACCCATCTTCTACCTAATCGTGTACCAGATCTTTGGGGGTCTTATCGATTGCACCCCAAATAGTTCATAATTCAGTGCCCTGGTTTCTATATTCACCATATATCCAAAGTTAACTGACAAAGTTGCTAGTATTGTATGACAGAGATATGAAATTATGTCTTGGAGCTTCCCCATATTTCTCAACCTCCCTATGATTAGAGATTAGAGACACAGAGCAGTTCTGGCCAATGGACTTCGAGTGGAAGTGACATGTGTCTCTCCCAGCCTAAGAAATTTAAAAGTAGAAATGATTTCTCCATGCTAATTTTCCCCCTGCTCCAGTAACCTTTGTGGCCAAATCTTCCAGCAGGTGTAGCTTCAAGATGGCTGAGGACAGTCTGTCATGGATCAGAGATGGTGGGGACAACCTCTGAGATTTCAGGGTTTCTTTCTTACCATGGCATAGCTTAGCCCATCCTAATACACTTCATAATAATTCTTCTGATTGGCAGTGTTCTTCCTTTTCACTTTTCTTTTCCTTTCTACTCTCTGCACCATTACCAGCTATCTTTCTAAATGCGCCTCACTCCATTATGTTTATTATATGATCTAGTGGTCCCTCATGTCTTTAAAGTCAAGTCTACATGCTCTGCTAGCACATGCAAAGTTCTTTAGGATCTGGCCCATGAGTACATGAAGACCCTTACCTCCTACAAGCTCTTCATGCATTTTCTCTCTAGTCATATCAAACAGCACACAGGAGCTCATGTGCTTCTTTTCTGAGCACACGCTATTTACTTTATTTTTATATAAGTAATAGATAAATAATTCTCACTGAAAGAAGTTAACTTAGGGGTATTTAGAGGAAAATGTGTAAAACTTTCTCTTTCTCTTCTTTTCCTTATATTCATTTCCATGCTCAGAATCAGAAACCATGGTGTATCAACATTTTGGGGTACATTCTTTCAGTCTGCAAATGTGTAAATGTACATATTTATGTACATCTTTTTCTAAGCATAAAAGGTATTGTATTTATATATCATTCTGCACTTATATTCTTATTGCCTCTGTTATATTTTATATTCTATTCCTCTGCTTCGAAGCTCCTTTACTTATTCTGTCGAATGCACATTTGTCTTTCAAGATGCAGCTCAAACATCAACTTTTGCGTGAAGTCTTCTCCTAAACCTCTGACCTGCAGGCTAAGTTCTGCCCCACTTTATTCCGTATACGTTCCTCCATCAGAGCTCTTATTGCATTGTCATGTGATTATGGGCTGTGAAAAATACTTTACTCATTTAGTAATTTTTCATGCATGAAGTGGACATTTATCAAATACCTACATAAATTAACTCCATCATACATTCAACCAGCCTTCCAAATTTTTTGCTTTAACTTAGCACCATGCCTAGTATTAGGAAGAACAGAAGCAGTTCTCTGACAAGAGGAACTTAAAATCAAGTTTAAAATCAACCCAGATTTGAGTAAATTTGACTAAGATGCCAAAATTCAGGGGGATAATTCTGAATTCAATAATTGGTATGACAATTTTTTTTCTTTCTCTCTTTAGTCCTTTCAATATATTTTCTAGCTGGAGCTATAGTAATTTCACTTCCTTAAAGTCAACACTCTTTTATCTTGTGCTTGTAATTCTTCATTGGACCCCCTGCTCTCAAGAAGACTCCAAATTCTTTTGGAGTTTTATGATCAAACCTCTTTCTGTATTTATTTCTTGCTGCATCTTTTATAGTACTATTGTACCTTTTACTTAAGCTTACCTTAACATTCAGGATACTCCATTGAAGTTATCTATTCATTTATGTGACTTGTGCTCTGGAATATGAATACCATCAAGAATTGGACACTGCCCTGTTCATTAATATAGTCCCAGGGCTTAGTGAGAGAATGATAAATGCATAAAATAGTTTTTCATTGAGTTGGAATATACTTTTATTACATATTATTAAATAGCTACTACTTATTGAATACTTATTTTTTGCCAGATAAAGCACTAAGTGCTTTAAAATAAAATCACATTAAGTTCTCATACTAATTCTGTGATGGAGATGCTATGCCCATTTAACAGATGATGAAACTGAGCCTTAATGAGGTTAAATAAATTGGTTAACATCACATAGCTCATAAGTAAAAGAGTTAGGCCCACATGAACTCTAAAGTGAACGTTATGACCCCTGCACTGTACTTGGTGGTAACATATTGGGTGGACCAAAAATTTCGTTCTGGTTTCCCATAATATCTTATGGAAAACCTGAACGAACTTTTTGGCCAACCCAGTATATTTGTTCCAATCTTTTTTCTCATTTGAAAGGTTGTTTTTCAAATGTGTTGTTATGGACTGAATGTTTGTGTCCCTCCCAAATTCATATGTTGAAATTATACCCCCAGTGTTATATTAGGAGGTGAGGCCTTTGGGAAATAACTAGGATGAGATGAGGTCACAAGAGTGGAGCCCTCATGAATGGGATTAGTGTCCTTGTAAGGGTCATGAGAAAGCTTACTTCCCCTCTCTGCTCTTTGTCATGTGAGGATACAAGAGAAATAGGCAGTTTGTAACCCGGTAGAGGGTCCTTATCAGAATCCGACAATGCTGGCACCGTAATCTTAGACTTTCAGCTTCCAGGACTGTGAAAAATACATTTCTGTTGTTTATGAGCCAAGCAGTCTATGGAACTTTGTTATAGCAGTTGGAACTGACTGAGACATATGTCATAACATAGCTTTAAAGTATTTGCCCTAGAAGCTCCAAATTTTTCTTCTTTCCTTTGTATCTCCTTTCTTTTCTTCTATTTGTTCCATCTAAAGTTTTCTCATTCATTGAAACTTTAAAGACCATGCTAGTCAACATCTGTGCAAAACAGTGACTCCAAGAGGATCTCAAGTCTCTTGGCTGGATGTGAAGTTTTAGGGCGAGATAATCCATGGTCATTTTAGTGTTTGCCTCTAAGGCTCCTCTCCAGGGACCAAACCTGAGCATCGTCTTTTCTTCTTTTCTTCCTTCCAAGCATCCCAAAGACCTAGGCTGCTCTCTTCTTTCATAGTCTGCCACCCCTCCCTATGTTCTTTGGATTTCTTCTCCCCTACACCTGGTTACAGAGAGAATGCATTTCTCTAAATGCTTTTCTTCTAGCCTCCCTGAAGGCAAACTATGCAGTACTAAATTTTAAAGATCTCTTTTAGATTTCAAAACAGTTTTTTTTCCAGCTCAGCTGAATTTAATCTAAAGATTCAGGTTTTTTTCTAGTGTTCCAACATTTGCATTTCTTTATTAGTAGGTAAGGACAGAAAAAGAGACTGCAAGTCAGTGGAGGAAACCTGGAGTCAGTTTCACTGGGGCTACTGTTTAGAACTCTTTACATGACAGTGCAAACTCTAAGCCTATAAGGAAATAAAAGCTACAAGGTTCATTTTCACGCATACACAATATTTTCATGCTCTTGAGTTGGCAACAGAAAACCAAGTGCTGTGTAACATGAGATACCCACTCCCCTGGGGCAGAGAATGAAGCCATGTTCACATGGTGGGTGCTGCTAAATGCTGTTGATTCACTATCTGCTTCTGGGAGTGTAGGGAGAAACATTATTCCTCATGCATATTGTTCATTTGTTTATTCATGCATAAAATATTTATTGAGCAAATAGCACTATAGAAGAAACAGCACATGCTTCTAGAAGTTCACAATTTACAGAAGACTTCCCCCATTCCCCGACTGCACCTTATATCCTGGTTGGCAATTACTGATAGTCACTCATGGAGAAACTAGCCATTGGTGATACCAGTACACAACACAATTAACCCCTCCTTATGTAGAGTTGAGTTATTTATGAGCCCATCAGCTGTTCCAGGGACAACAGTAATCTTTGATTGTGGTGTTACGCCTTGCTTAAGAACATCAAAGAACATCTATGACTCCCTTTTGCCTTCGGGACCAAGTGTGAACTCTGTTGTCGTGGAAGAGGTTCTGTAATAACCTAGCCCTGACTAATCTTGACTCATCTGTCACCACTCTCTGGTTTGTGCTTTGCTCACAAACAAAATCAGACTGCTGGAAGTTCCTCCCACACATCAACATGTTTCTCATTTCCTTTCATTACTTTCTGCCTGTAATGTTTCCCCATTTCCATGACCCCCCCAACTGTACTTTGGTGCAGCACCTCCAATGGGCTAACTGCTAATGATCTTTAATGGTTCAGTTGGCCATGACCTCCACAGGAAATCATCCTTGACTCCAAGAACATTGGATTTTGATACTTTTCTGTATTCATTAAACTCTATTTAGTGTACTCAATTGCCCTATGGCAATTGTAACAACCCATTTCTGTGTTTGCCTGCTCACCTTGCTGTGACCTTAAAGGCAAGAGCTCTGCATTATCTATTTTTTTATACCCGTGTTGGTGTATGGTATCTGACACATAGCAGGAATGAATGAACAAAAGAATAAGTAAATGGAAGAATAGTGACGCTTAACCTTATATCAGTTTGAAATTGCATTTGGTATTGGGTAATCCTGGCATCTCGAAAATTCTGATTCTTCTATAATATGAGGACATAGGTGGTCCCATGTTGGTACGTGTGATCCACATGTGTCTTCAACGACCCAGATTTTTCTATTGATATATTTTTGTTCTTCACCCTTAATAAATGATATCCTCCACGTATTCTCATGGTCACAAGGTGAGTCCTTAGCTCCAGTCATCATGTCTGCATCCTAGGCAGGAAGAGGCAGGAAGAGTGAATGGAAACAATTATATGACAATTGAGTGATTTTTAGCCAGTTTCTCCAAAAACCGACTAACTACTTCCGCATATATCTCATTAGCTAGAATTTAATCTCATGGCCACTTGCATCTGAAAGCGAACCTCGGAAATGCAGAGTTTTTGTTGCGTAAATTGTCACATCCAACAAATCCAAGTTCTGTTAGGATGGAGAAGAGGAGAGTGGATATTGTCTGCCCCAGGCAATAAACAACATTTGGATGTTTAATGTTACGAGTTGATTTAAACGAAGGCTATCATTCCAATCTTCCAATTGAATTAAAATATGTAAGTTATTTGTATGGTTATTCTATAAATTATTGTCTAGTTAGGGAAACCTATACTATGGCTCAACAGGAGAGAATTAATACACAGGTTTTGGAAAAGCTGAAAGGCCAAAAGGGGACCAAGAAGCAATCCAAGATTCACCAATAGTAGGAAGTACAACCACCCTTTCCTGGTATAGGTTAAACAATGTGAGAAGGTGGCTTGGGAGCCAAAGGTGCCCACTGGGATCTTGGACATCAGTGGGAGTTGCCTGGGACCAAAGAGGAGATGTATCCGCTCCCAGACACAAGAAAGAGACAGTGAGAAGTAGTCTAGATTCTCCCTCCCTCCTGCCTTCAATCTCCACCAGTGCCTCCCATTCACTGCACTTAGTCAGAAGTCTGTATTTAGGGCAGCTTGGGAAAAGTTTGCAGGGTCAGCCCACTGTTATCAGGGAGTGGATCTGAGAGAAAATGAGCAAATGTCTGGCACAGGCACTGGTAGTGGGTCTAAGAACAATCTCTTCCTAAATGCAACTTTTCATAAATCTATAGGGGAAGGAGTACAGGGTAGTGAGGCACACACTCACTTGTAGTCAGAAGTGAATTTATGTATTAGCTCCTCCACTTATGAGCTGTAGGATTTTAGCAAGCCACATAAACTTCCTGAGCCTCAGTTTCTTATTTTAAAAAATGGAGACGTTAAAATCTCGTCTACTTTCCTCAAGGCATACCTATGAATGCCGAAGAAGGCTAAAACACCTGTCTGCATACATCATAAAGGATGTATTTGAAGAAAACTTATTAATCATCTACTATGTGCCAGCTATTGTCTATGTGCTTTACTCACATCATCTCATTTAACCCCCACAAAAGTATTTATAGGCAGAGATAAATTGATCCATTTAAAATCGAAATTGAAGAGCATGGTAAGAATTGAGGCTAGAGAAGCTGATGGGAACTCGATGATAAAAAGTCTCATAGATATTGTTAGAGTTGATTTTTTAAATGCTATGGGGACCTTTGAAGGCTTTTAAACAAATGAGACACACAATGAGATCTAAATTTTAGAAATATCAACCTAGGTGTCAGGGAGGAGGGTTGATTGGGGATGAGAGGAAGTGGTAGAATGGAGACGGCAGGATCAACAATACAAAACTTGCTTAATTGTTTTTTACATCCACTGTAATCCTGAATTTCAAGTTATTAGGTTTTATTATCATCTAAGAGAAAAAACATGCTGTACACAGGTTTTGAAGTAAATGTTTCACTGAGTAGATTCCCTAAACCTCAAACAAAATTGATATCGAAGGAAAGATTAAGGTTAGATTTTCCTTGGAAATTTTGGTTTTGCTTATTAAACTCTAATACCTTTATGGTGCTAAAGGGCATGGATTTGACTTAAAGCCATGTCCATTCTGGTCAGTATAGAGTTTGTCTGTGATCAGAATCAGTGTGGAGCATGTGCGTTTGCCTGTTTCTGGACTTGTGTAGGTTTACATGTTTTTGCACATGGTCCCCTGAACCTGTTTCCGTGTGTCTGATTTTGTGTGTATGACAGATGCATACTCAGAGGACATTGCAGAGGGAAAAAGGAGCAGCTACCGTCTCTGGAAAACCCCAAATCTGCTTTAGAATAATCAAACATTGATTCTTTTCAGGATCACAATTGCAAACAGATGTATTTATTTTTATTATTTTATTTGAAAATATTGATTGATATAAACCAATGTATAATCTCTTACATTAGGAATACATCATATGCTTGACTGCATGATGGTCCTCCGAACCTTTCTCAGTGTCCCTCTTACACTCTCTTTGGTGTCTCAGAGGCTAAAAGACCAGAAGCTACGTTTCCTAGTATTTCTTACTATGTTTCTGGTTTGCTTTCATCTAATAAATGCATTGCATTAGTGTAAGAAGGTGGAAGGAAGCAGAAGCCATACTTCTTTGTCAATGGCAGGAAGCACCTGGGCTTTAGCAGATGTGAGGTTCAGTGTCAGCAATAGTCTCTGGAAACACTTTTAAAGTCACCTGCCTCATTGCTCTAGGAAGCAATGACTATTTGACAGTGGTTTCCTGGAGTTCCTGACTTGGTTGAAACTTGCTGATTCTCAGAAAGCTGGGCAGGTCAGCCTGAGAGCTAGTGTCCGCCTTCCCTGATCTTGGTTCCTTCAGCCCTTCTAACAGTGTTATTGGCACCAAATTCTGGGTATTCATTCCTTTCCTGCTTGAAATCCCTAGAGCAGCTTCTGTTTCCCAAATGTGACTAGTATACCTACCCCATGGATCCTGGTACCCACCATGTTACTGATTACTGATTACTCATAACAGTGCTCATGGTACATTGAATGGCAATCAAAGTGACAGAACCAAGTGGATACACTGAGACATTCCTCCTATCCAATGTGGCATCACATTCCTTGAACCAAATCTTTGAAAATTCACGATCTGTTCCCTTGAGTTATGGTTTCCACACTCCAGGTGCCTTCTCTCTTTCTTGTAGAAAACAATTTCTTGTACACCTTGTCTGTAACTCCTCTAGACAACCTTATAAGAATTTTAGGGTGAACATAATGAAAATATCACCTGAGACCTTTGTTATACATGTGTGAACAGTATATTAAATCAGCACAACTCATAGCTTATTCAAAACACATCTCTATTTTGGTTTTCCTCCATGTTTTTGCTCAATATTAGAGAAAACACAGTCTGATAGTCACTTTAAGAAATAAACACTATCCTAATTCAGGAATTTGGTGTTCAGTGTAACTTATTCATCAAAATTCTGAATATGGCTTCATGTCAATCTTCTCCCCTCCTCAAACTCTAACATGCTTCAGGGTGTAAGTCTGTAATGGTTGGCCACTAACTTATTTCTTTGCCTGCTTCTCCTCATTCACTCCCATTTGTTTGCTTCTCAGATTCCAAGAGTCTAAGTTTAAAGGAAGCGGGTGGAGGAGTGGTAACATATAAAAAAGGACAACTTGAACTTGTTCTCATGTAACTGGCTTTGTGTTCTCTGGTCCTGTCTTATGTTTAAAGCTATATCTTTCTTTATCATAGGGTCATATTTTTGCCTTTTGTCAGGGCCCTCTTTGACTCCTCTGACTGTAGTTCCCTTGATCTGGGTGCAGATGCATCTCTATTCTAGCTTTTTGCCTCAGACTCTTTCTGAACCTCTAACAAACCAGTATTCATATAATATCTACCTTCCTCATGCTAGGTTTCCTCTGCCTTTACAGACCAACTTATTGGAAAGATACCAAGAAGGTCACAAGCCAGTTCTCTGTCTCCTGTTTTCCTACGTCAGGTCCATGGGAAATACCAATGAATTCTTTTCACTGACAAACTCAAGGACCACAACCATCTTTCCCTCCTCCTTCCAAGTTTTCTTGACACATGTGATCTTTCCTACCCCTCCTTTTCCATGAACATCTGTGATGGCCTTTACATTTATTCTTCCATTTGTGCCTCATTAATTCAATACCTTTGTTCAGTTATATTGAATCTGAGTATCATTTTCCATGCCCATGTAGGTAATCGTTATTCTGTACCATTCTTCTGTTTTCTAGAACCTCTTCACTTTCTTCCAGAATAGAATTTTTAGATCTTGATTTCTAAAGCCAAAGTAACTCTTTGGAAGTCTTTCTGTGCCCTTCACCAGCTGCGTGACCTTGGATTAGTTATCTAACCTCCCTGTGCTTTGCTTTCCTCATCTGTAAAATAGGGATAAAAAGGTATCTAAACATAATTTCTTGTAAAAAAATAGCTAAAGTGATCCATGTGACAGCCTTAGCACAATACCTTGTGCTCAATAAATATTGGATTTTTGCTATTATTAACTATGTCCAATTACACTTTTGCTTCCCAGGGTGACAACTCCTAAGAGTTACCTTCACAAGGTAAATATTGGAGTGATTTGTGGGAGAGGAGTCTAGTCCCCTTCTAATTTCAGGGTGTCACTGGAAGGTCAGGAACATGTTAACATCACTTGTATGGAGGAAAGATATGACTGAAATTCTAATGTGGAGAAAATAATACATGAGCCCAAGAACAACCCTTGGAGTTTAGTGTAGGAGAAAGAACTAGCAAAGTCAACAAACAAATAAGCAAATTGAACAGTTAGTATCTGGTAAGAAATAAGAAAACTCAGTGTGCAAATTGTGAAATGAGAGATGTGCTTCAAAGAATGGATGTCAGTATTACTCATTACAGTAGAGAGGTTAGGGAAATCAACTTCTACTTCAGTAAGAACTTCAGCTACCTTTAAGTGAAGAAGAGCCTGCTATGCACCAAGCAATGACTCCAAGGCAAACCTAGAAGATCCAAACCATATCTTTGGAGCCATGATTAAGAAATCCTTTCCTAAAGATAGCAAAAAGAAAACCATCTGTGTCCTATTTGAATAGCGGTTCTCAATCTGGGGAACTTTAAAAAATACCTGTGCCTGGGTTTCACCCCCAAATATTCTGGATGTAATTAGCCTGAGAAGGCTGGCATTCTACAAAACTCCCAAGTCAATTCAGACATTTAGTCAAGTTTGAGGATCATGTACTGGTGAGTGGTTCTCAAAGTATGGCCTGTACCAGCAGAATCAGCTTCACTTATACATTTGTTGGTGATGTGAATTCTCTGATCATTCCCCACACATACTGAATCAGCAATACTTGGAGGGGACCTAGCATTTCATCAAGTTCTCTAGATTATTCTGATGCACACTAAACTTTGGGAACCATTGTATCAGTATAGAGATTCAGTGTCGTACTGAGGGATAAAAAGGCTTGATTGCTGGGCTTTGCATAAAAGATTTATGATAAGAAAATGAAGGTGGAATATATCCATAGTTTGATGGTAGGGGATGGTTTTGCTGTTTCTCCTCCTTCTCTTTCTGCTTCCACTTTGTCTTCTGGTTTATGCAGCTTTGTTCTATTTATTTAGGTATTAATGTTATTTTTCTGAAACACTGCAGATAAGCTGAGCTGCTGTACACACTTTGCTCCTGGTTGGAAAATGCTGTGAAATTTGACATAGAGACTAGAGAATTGGAAGGGAAACATGAGCATGTCAGTGCTCAGATAGGTTAAGTAACTTGGCCATTGCTTCTCAGCAGATCGCAGACCTGGGATTAGAATCCAGGGCTATTTCTCTCTAAAATATGTGCTTTCCCCCAATTTTTGCACAGATCAATGTCTTCTTCTTTCTGGGCACACTCGTAGACTATGATGCCCAGTCTTTCTTGCAGTGAGATGTGGCCATGTGTTTAGTTAATATGAGAAGAAATGAAGTGCATCACTTCAAGGTTTGGTTTATTAAAATATCACCCCTGTTATTCTCCATGCTCTTTCTCTTTCTGATGGCTTTTTACGGATATTCATGGGACTCCATTAGTGAAGATGGTGCAGCAAAAAAGATGGTAGGAGCCTGGGTGCCTGAATCAGCACTTGTGACAAACTTTGGATTTCACATAAGAGGTAAAGAAAAAAACTTCTGAAATTTGAGCTGTAAGTGAAAAAGGAGCTGGCACAATGCTAAATTACCCCAGATCTTCAGTGATCACTCAGAATACTTCTACACTGGTATTAAGCATGTCTTCCTCCTTCTTATCTCTCCTACTCACCATCACACATGACCAGACCAAAAGAATCTGATCCTTTGTGTCTCACTTGCTGTTGCATTTGCTGTGACTGATTAATTTCTGCCTATAATTTGCCTGCTTTGTGTGGATTTAGGAGTGAGACTTTTGCCTCCAGAATAGAATTCTGGTAGGACTCAGCATTCCACTCAGCAGTTAGAGCATGGCCAATCAGCTAAGAAGTGAGTTGATGTTTGTGCAATCATCTTGTTGGGCTCTCTTACAGAACTTTACTGCTACGCTGCTGATCTTTGATTCAAACCTCCTATTTGCTTCAGATATATTATTGAACTAAGCTTGGAGAGCAAATTAATCCCCAAGGACTTTCTGGAAATTAGCAAAACAGGTTTTTCAGCCCATCAGACATTCTTCAACAACATTCATGAGGTTAGTGTCATTAGAAAGAAAATCCAGATTATCTGCCTTCCTATGTATTTTTTAATGCATTTTAACAAAATAGAATCTGATACAACTGGTTCTCATTAAGCATGAATTACTTGCTAAATCTGATTCAGAAGAACAAAGAAATTTTGAGTTATTCAAGGACAAAAAAGTTGCAATTCTCAAAAATATACATTTTTTACATTCCTACTACTCAAAAATAGCTAACACGTATTTCTTCATATTTGAGGGGAAAATCTCCCAGGCTAAGGAATTTGTTCCAAGTTTTGTCAAGGAAAGAATTTATGCTTTAATTTGGTGTCTTAAAATAGAAAGAATTCCCTGGTGGTCCAGTGGCTAAGGCTCCATACTCCCAATGCAGGGGGCCCGGGTTCAATCCCTGGTCAGAGAACTAGATCCCACATGCTGCAACTAAGAGTTCGCATGCCTCAAGTAAAAATCCCACACGCGGCAATGAAGATCCCGCATGCCAACTAAGACCCGACACAGCCAAATAAATAAATATTGTAAAAAATAGAAGAAAGTTGGAGTAAGGCTATGTTTTTGGTTCCAAAATGCCTTTATTTAATAGGATTTTCTAGCATGATTTTTGACTTCGACTTTTTATCTTGATTTTGACTTTCCCAAAGTGTAACTCTTGATTATCTATTAACATAGATTTTTTTTTTTCCCCGAGTGCTTATGGACAACTTTTCATGTTATGCACCTTCTTTGAAATTTGCAGTATCACCAGCATACTGAAAGTTCTGGCACGTCCCTCTGTAAAGACAACCTCCCCATCCCCTGGCAAACTTGCAAACTTTGTTCCACAAAAAAAATTTTTCCTAAACATATTTAGCCCCTTCTGTGTTTTTCTACACTTTCCCCAGAAACTCTTTTCGTAAAAACATATGTCTTCTTGTTCATTTGCTAACTTCACCTGTTTCACTCAAAGCAAGTCCTTAAAAAGTGATTCTAACGTGTCTGAATTCCTATCATTTATATCGTTTACTATTCCCTTCATCATTAAGCATAGTGCTATGCTAGATATTCAATACATATTTCTTTAAAACTTGACTAAAGATGAAAACAAAATGATAGAAATGTGTAAAAATTCTGCTTTGCTTCCCTACCTAAAATTTGTGACAGTTCTCAAGTTGCTTTAGATTTTTCGGTTAAGCTTTGAACTGTTTGGCTGAGGCTGTAATACAATCAGTCTGGAGCAGCAACATATAATTGGGAAAAACAAGTTTATTGACAACGATGCACTCTTCAAGATCCAGAGGACCTAGTTCTGACCCAGAAATGCTTACATAATACAACTGCATTATAACTACATATTGTTTGTCTTCCCTGCTGGACTGTAAATCCTTGAGGCAAGAGCTTTGTTACCTCTTCTACCTCCATAACTAGTGCAATGACTGACAGAAATACTCAATGGATATTTAGTAATGTGTGATTGAACTTGCTATTTGCATAGAGAAAGAAGCCCTACTTGTAGTTTGAATTCATCCAATGCATCTACACTGTCAAGTTCTATGTCTTGGACTGTAATTTGAAAAGATACATGCACCTCTATGTTCATAAGAGCACTATTCACAATAGCCAAGACATGGAAGCAACCTAAATGTCCATCGCCAGGTGAATGGATACAGAAGATGTGGTATATATATATATATATATATATATATATATATATATATATATATATATATATATATATATGATGAAATATTACTCAACCATAAAAAAGAATGAAATAATGTCATTTGCAGCAACATGGATGGACCTACAAATTATTATACTAAGTGAAGTAAGTCAGAAAGAGAAAGACAAATACTATGTGGTATCACTTATATGTGGAATCTAAGATATGACACAAATGAACTTATCAACAAAACAGAAACAGACTCACAGACATAGAGAACAGGCTTGTGGCTGCCAAGGGGGAGGGGTGTGGGGCAGGGAAAGACTGGGAGTTTGGGATTAGCAGATGCAAACTATTAATATATAGGATGGACAAACAACAAGGCCCTACTTACTGTATAGCACTGGGAACTATAATCAATATCCTGTGAGAAACCATAATGGAAAAGAATATGAAAAAAGAATATATGTATGTATAACTGAATCACTTTGCTGTACCGCAGAAATTAATGCATTGTAAATCAACTATACTTCAATGAAATTTCTTTAAAAAGTTCTGTGTTTTGGGGATGTGGATCCATAACATACTCTCAGTTCATGATCTGGCAGGGAATTTTCCATACTTACAATTTGCATCATAAATATAATTTCAAAGAAAATATTTTAATTCTCATAGGTCAGCTTGTATTAATAGATGGCTTATTTCCCAGTGTGTTGCTTGCACTTATTCCTGTCAGTTTGAAAACTTTATTTGAGATCGAGGTGTCATATTGACCACCAATAAACTTCTTTCATTCATCATATCCACAAATGATTGTACCGTTTTTGGATTCCAAAATCAACTGTAGAAGCAATATATTCGTGTTTAAGAGATGTGAATTAGCTGAGGTAGCTTCATGTAGCTGGATTCAGGAAGATACTACCCATTATTTGAAGCTGTTTTCTTGAAAGTTTGTAACTTCTCCTATAAATGGAAGTAAGCTCAACTAAAGCAACCTACAAATCAATTAAAAGGCATATGACAAAAAAAGGAAAAACATATCTAAAAGTGATTTAAATTTTAGGTTGTTATTACTATAGTTGACACTAATATTAATTCTAATTACTTAATTAATGTTGTTAAAGAAACAATTATTCATTACACTTGATAAAGAACTGTAAAGTGAACTTTATTTGGGACTGTCACGGTAGGTGTAGGAAACACTGCAGTGGAGTTTTGCAGTAGGTGAGAGAAATTGGCTCAACTCTGAAAATAAGGAAGAGTGGGAATTTACAGCCAAGGAGCACGGTGAGGTTTAGAGGATGGAAAAGTACTAAGAGGAAACATCAGGAGTCAGGAAGATCTTGGTTAAACCAACCCAACATGATTCTTGCCGAAGCCAAGCCAAGGTAGTCGGACATCACCTGATGGATGATGGAGGATGAAGGATCCTATAGGGTATAGAGGGTGATCAGATATTGAGGATGGGGGATTCTGCTTAACTGACTTAGTAGGATTCTTATTAAAATCAGGCAATCAGAGACAAAGAAAGCCTAAGAGTCAAGGCCAAGTTGGGAAGAAGATTAAGAAGAATAGAAGATTAGAATTTGGTCAAGGAGAGAATTTTGGCAATATATATGTGACCTTTACAAACCAGTTTCACTAAAAACAAATTGGGCATAGACACTGTGCTGGTTAATGATTAATGATTAAACTCCTATTTTTTTAACACTTGTTGAGCCTTTATTTAGTGGGGAAAACTGTGTATTTAAAATATGTAAACTACAAAATATTCAAATGATAATTTTAATACTAATTTTATTTTAAAATATTAAGCATTTAAAAATTTTTTAAAAAAATGTAAATTTTAAACATTCTATTTAAGAACTGCAATAAGGTAAATCACTTGATCACATTAAACAGCAGCATGATAATCATTATTCAGCTTCAGCACTTCAGCTAAAGTCAATAACTCACAAAAGGTAACATAAGTGACAGTAACAAACTCGCAGATATGTCACTGCTTTAAAAAATTGCCAATCAATAGCATTGTAGGAATTTTAATTCTTTTGCCAATTTATATTTTAAAAAAATGCATAAATATTTAATCTAGCAGGAATTAAGCTAGTTTTGCCTTTTGTGTTTATAAAACCATGACCCTCCATGCTTCATTCATTCCCCAAAATGTTGTCACTTGGACCAACTATATAGTTTAGTCTTGATTCATACCTGTCAAATAATTAAGGGGATCCTATACTCTAAAGCTTCTGTTTGAAAATTTCCTTTCTTTCTTATACTCTGACATCTTCAGATTTCTAAGACTTGCTTTCTTCTATTTCTCTTCCATAGTAATCTTTCATGAACATCATCCACATTGCCCATGTGGCCTGAAAATAGTGTAGCCCTTTTCAGGGATCAGGGAAGAAGGAGAAGTTTTGTGAGTAGAGCAAGGAAAACGCTGTAGTCCCTGGTGTATCAGTGACTTTCCATATCATGTCAATTTCTCCATTTTTTTTTTTTCCTATGATGTTTTCAGAAAGTAGAAAAGTCTGCTGGCTGGCCTGATGGTTGCTGCTATATCTGCTACTATGTGTGTTGTTCTGATTGGGTGCATGTGAACTGTGGGTTATGGCTTGGAAGGAAGCAACTGAAGCATCTATAACACACATTTGTTACCAGTGGCCCATTGCTAAAATCATCTTTTAGTTTTTATCTTTATAATTACATATAATTAATAAAATTTGGGAAATACTCTATGGAAAATAATAGGACTTCTGAGAACATTTTTGCCGATATTTTTATTTTCTCCAACTACATCCTATATTTCTAATAAACTTGTAAGTTACCAGCACGTTCACTTCTAATAATAAAACTCATATAAAAATTGGTATTTTAGTACTGCTGTACTGCAATATTTAAGGTCAGGAATCACTGGCTTCCTGGTCCCTGAGACCTTACAAAGAAGCCTGACTCCCCACTGATCCTCAAGGTAGACCCACCAGTACCAAAAATATGGGGAAAGAGATGAGAGATGAGGGGATGTTAACACACTCACCTCTTTGACCTCTTAAATCGTGGGAAAAGTATGGGCTTTGAAGATGGGCATCTAGGTTTCAAAAAAAAAAAACTCCATGTTTTTCCTTATCTTTAATACTGGGAATAATAATACTTATTCTTCAGAGTTGAAAAGAACCTAAGACGGTGCCTCATGCTTTTTCGGTGTACTAATAGATTGGAATTATTATTCTACAGCTATATATGGGGATTCTTATTCCACAGGTAAGACAATGTAGTCTTTAAATTCCCACATTAAAACTAACATTTTAATGTATCCCATTCAAAACCCAATATAATGTGCAATCTTTTAATTTCTGCGTTGAACTCCCTTTTCCACCATAACTTCTGTAATTGGAACCATAAGGGAACTTACATGTTGGGCTTATTATATCCTCAAGGCTACAATATAAGAACTAAATAAAATATCTTTATGAGAAAATACTTGGTAAACTTCTTAAGGGCTGAAGATTTCATCTGGTTTTCTGATAGTGTAATCTTGGTGGAAATTGGAGGAATGCACTAAGTGATTCTGTAATCATGAGAATGATTATTCTACATCCCATCCGAGGCACAGAATGTTAAGTATCTAGGGGAAAAGAGCTATCACCAAAGCACACACATAGTCGTCTTCAACATTGGAAGATGGCAACTGATAGAATTTCTCATCTGTGTATATTAATCAATGCATCTACAAAGTTAGTTAGATAAAGTTTTCTTTCCTTTCGTCATTTGTAAAGTGGAGTTAACACTGACATCAGAGATGAAGAGTATGGGCTTTGGGTGTTATGATTACCTTTAATTATTTGAGGATTAAGAGACCCTAAATACATACAATAGTAACATCAAAGGTTACTGATCATGTGTCACTGTAACAAATATAATAATAATGCAAATTTTGAAATATTGCAAGAATTGATGAAAAGTGACACAGAGACATGAAGTGAGCAAATGCTGTTGGAAAAATGGCATCAATAGACTTGCTTGACACAAGGTTGCCACAAATCTTCAATCTGTAAAAAAAATGCAATATCTGTGAAGCACAGTAAAGGGAAGAACAATAAAATGAGATATCCTTATAATCTAATAATGGAGATACACTTTAAAATTGCAAGATGCATACAAATAAAAGTCACTGTTGTAATATATAAAGAACCATAACGTGTGTGTGTGTGCGTGTGTGTGTGTGTATGACTCTTGGCTAGCTTTTATATTTTATATTAAACTTCCCAAATGCTCAGAGTACTATTAAAAATTGTGCCTAAACCAGAAACCTATCCTACTACATGTAATGATTTAATATGCTATAATGAAGGTATAGTACATCCATGGAGAAATGAAAGATTACTTAATAAATTATACTGGCACAGTTGGCAAGCTATTTGAAACAAGGGCCAATTTATTCCCTCTTCTATAGGGAATACTTGTCATTTTTGCCAACTGAATATTTTTGAATGCCCATGTTATGCTTTGGAGAACTTCCCATATTATAAATTCTGTTACTCTAAAAATTTGGAATTGTCTCCCAGCCTCCTTTAAAGGTAGATAAAAACATTTGACCAAGACTTCAAAAATTATATCTACTAGCTCATGACTCAGGTCATAAGTTAGTAAGTAAAGAAATGGGTGATGCTTAGACTCCATCTTTTGGCAGGGATGGTGGCAGGGACATCTGATTTTTCTTTGTTTGTAATCATGACCCCTGGCTGATATATCATTTCGCCCCATGCAACCAAAAGAAATTGGAGATGGATTAAAGAATTACGTTTTAAAATTTAGATTTTTAAAACATATACAACAACTAAAATTGCCATCAAATCTAGGCATGAAAAAGCATTTTAACTTTTTTAAAAATGGAAGAAATCACAAAATAAAAATTCATATATTGATAATACAAATCAAATTATTTTCTATCTCTATAAAAATATCCAACAAGTACAACATGCAATAGATTAATTGCTTTATTATCCAATAAGCTCATATAAGACCTCTGACAACACAAATATTGCTACTGAAAGCTTGAGTTAAATCCCAAGGAAATGAGAAAGGATAATTTACAAAGTAAAAAAAATGGATAATATTTGAGTAAAATGTTCAAACTCATCAGTAATGAAAGACATTTAAATTAAAGCCATGACAAAACATAATTCATTGTCTGTCAAATCAGTGATATTTTGCTTTTTTAATAGAAATACTTCATGCTGATGAATGTATAGAATACTGGTTTACTTACATGCTAAGGGAGAGAGTACAAGTTGATGCAACCTTTTCTGGAAACAATTTAGAAATGTATATCAAAATATTAATGTCTTCTGAACTAGTCGTTTCTCTCCTAGAAATATTTTGTTAAGGAAATAATTTGAAGTATTTAAAAAGATCTGTATATATGATGCTTATTGGATCATTAATTTTTAAAGTACACCAATTTAAAAATTACAGTATGTAAAACAACTTAAATAGCCAACAATAGAGAAATAGTTAAATACATTATGTATGATCACGTAAGTGAATATTAAAGAATTGTTAAATTGTTAAAATTATGTTTCTGAAGAGTTTTCAATAACATGAAAAATACACATATTATAATTTAAATGAAAATTGAGGTAACAAATTATCTCTACAGTCTGAGCTCAACTGTAAAGTACAGAGAAACAAGGTGCAAAAGATGTTAGCAATCAATTCATCTAGGGATAATTTGGTATAATTTTTTCCTGTTTTTTATGTATTCATATTTGCAAACTAAATATTTTTTTTGTAATTAGAAAAAAGAAGTTTGCTGAAATTAATTTTGTGCACAAGAACAACTGGTTTGACTAAATTTAGTTTAAAAATAAAATGTTAAGTTAAACAGTCCTTATTGGAAACAACTTGATGGAAAAATTAGTTTTTCATTTTTCCATTGCCAAGATCATTTATTTGAGATCATGCTTTTATCTTGTGCCCTGCTTAGAAACCTCATAGGCTCCCTGTTTTTATCCCTTCAAGTCTAAGTCTCTTTGACTGCTTTTCAAGGACTTAATTTTGTTCCATTGAAAATTATTCCTTCTTATTCTGCCTTCTGCTTGTCTATATTCCGATGGGTATTGAAATCACCCTTGAAACTCCATACTTGCTCATATAGCTCGTAAACACATACACACACACACACACACACACACACACACACACACACCCTTGGACTGTCTGCTCACCAGTATGAGAGAAAATCATATTGCTCATTCATTCATTCAATAAATACTTGAGTCTCCAGGATGGATCAGGTGCTGGAGATACAGAATTGAGAAGGTGAGAAGGTTCAGGAGCCTACTCCCATGAAATTTTTGCCCAGAGGAAATGTTATTTAGCAATAATCCTCTAAAGGCCATGAGGTGGATGGATTCTTCTACAAATGTAAGGTGTAACCTTCAAACTTAAGTGTGGCACCAGAATTCAGCATACTAGGTTAAATGAATCTGGTATCTTGAGGGGAAAAAAAAAAATACTTCATTGATTTCAATCTTTAGTTACCCCCTCCCCCAATATTTATAAGAAACAACTATGTAAAATGTACTACTGTATGTGCTGTAAAGAAAATGCTGTTGAAGGCATTATTTTTTTATGTCATTCTGTTCTACCCTATAAGGTTTATATCACAGTTTTATTTTATAAAGTATTATTTTAAAAAGCTTTGCTTCCTCTAAGGAATTGATTTGCTTCCTCCTCTTTGATAAGAATAAGGATATGATACATCCTGTTTCCCTTTTTACCCTGACTACCAGGAAGATCAGTGACATATTCTTCAATTGCATTGACATCTACACATATTGGCAAACTTACATTAGCAATATTTTTTGATATTGATTATTTTTCATTTCTAATTGCATTGCTTTCCTTTGTTGCCTGTAACTTCTTGTAAGAAGACCCAAACTCCTTATGGAAAAAGGAAAGAGTGCCAACGAGATGGTGCCAGCTGGATTGAGGGACTCATTTTTAGCTGCTTTGAGTGGTGGTAACCATTGCTCTCAGCTGAGTCCCTCTTCAGTAACAACCTTTAGTCAAAAAGAGCCTCCTTACCAAGGCTACATCTCCATCACTGTGGCAGTATATATCCAATACACGGTTGACTCAGGCAGAGGTAGAAAGGCCCCAATAGTTTTTTCTCAGGGGAGGACAATGCTGAAGACCATCCTAGATCAACTGCACTGCAGTTTGACTTCTTCCTTAGCCAACCCTGCATCTCTCACCCTCACAGGTGTTGTTCCCTATAGCACTCACCGGTACATCTCCTTCATGCAAATTTCAGTCTCAATATCTGTTTCCCAGGAAATCCTACCTACAATAACTAAATTAACAAAAAGTGAAAATGGTAATATTCCCTATTAGTTACCCATAGGTACTCTCTACCACATCAGGTCAATAACCTCACTGCCCCAACCTCACATGTTGCATTATGTCCATAAAAACACCATCAGTCATTGATCTGCATTTCTGCAGGACTTAGAGCCACAATTCTTAGCACTTAATTCTTAATTCACTTATGTTGCTCATTGTTGCTTCAGAATGTTATAGAAATATGGCTGTACTTGACATCCCTCAATGATTCTCGCCTGTTTTTTGCATTTATGGTAAGCTTTCAAGTACTAGAAATTTTGGCAATGCTTTTAGAGAGATTAAATTGCCCTCGTAGCTATTGTGCTACTTACTTGTTCATTTTTAGCCTGTATCACTTCTTGTGGAGAGAATGTAATTTTGTTCTCTGGACATTAAAATCTTATATTCACAAAGGGCAAAGCTCTAGTCTGTACATGGACATTTGTGGTGCTCCTTGAGAATTATGATCTCCTTTATGCTTATCATCAGAATCAAGGTGTTTTAGTTTTCCAGGGCCTCCAAAACAAAGTCCCTCTAACTTGGTGGCTTGAAACAAGAAACAATTATTCTCCTACACTTCTGGAGGCCAAAAGTCCAAAATCAAGGAGTTGGCAGAGCTCTAGGGAAGGATTCTTTCTTGCCACTTCCTAGCTTCCAGTGGTTGCTGGCAATCCTTGGAGTTCCCTGTTGGTAAGTTCATCTCTGCAGTCTCTGCCTCCATCATCACATGGCTTTCTCCTGGTATATCTCTGTCCAAATGTCCCTCTTCTCATAAGGATACCAGTCATTAGATCAGGACTCAACCTAATCTAGGATGACCTCATCTTAAATTGATCATATCTTCAAAGAGCCTGTTTCCAAATAAGGTCATAGTCACAGGTAACAGGAATGAAGAGTTGAACATATCTTTTTGAAGGACACAATTCAACTCACAACAAAGGTGTATCTCACTCTGCTCTTGACTTCCTGACCCAGCAAGACTAATATGACAGATAATAATAAGCATCTTCAGTTGAGTAAAATCACTTTTATTGATTGATTGAAATCTGACACCACACCTAGGAAAAGTTCAGAGTGCAGTACATTAACTACCAGCAGAGCCACTGCTGTAAGCCTTGGGTCTCCCCCACTGCTTATTTGATGCCCTCCTCATCCCTTTCTCTGATTGTGCCTACCTCTCTTTTGCCTAATGTGTGCTGGGTGCCACATTTGACAGAACTCTATAATTTCCTCTGACCAACTGTACCTTCTTGTTTTAAACCTTTTCTTATCCTTCTTTCTGCTTTTCCCACTTTCAAGTCCTGTATATCAATCTTCAGGATTGTATAAAATGATAAGAGTCATTCTGGTAGCTCATTTTCTAAATTTTCTATATTAAATTTTAAAGTGAAATAAATATTGAACATTAATTCAGGAAGATTTTAAAAGATATTTTTTAAAGTGTGGATTGGAGGTGCTCCATGGGCAAATAAATTTAGGAAATATCAGGTACTAAGTCTCCTCTACCAGATTCACAAAGTTTTTAGAATACTTGGGTTATGAGAATTCCCACAAGAAAACAAAAGCAAACCAACAAAACATGTTTAGCTTGGTTTAAGTCAGCATTTTCCAAATGTATTTAATCACAAAACATACTGAGGAGAGCCACACAGTGAACATTTTTCAAAGCCTGTCTGGGGAACAAAGTAAAACTGTCATCATCTTAGTGTCTGTCTACACACAGCAGGTTTTTCTAGATTAGTCTATGATCCAAAATGATTAGAGGCAATAATGAGAACCTCAGACAATAGCACTGGTTTCTAAGGGAAAGGCTCATCACCTTTTAAAATGTATTTTGGCATGGATATTGAAAATATGGGTTCCACATTGCCAGAGTTTAAATTACTTCTCCACAGTTACAAGCTATGTGTCTTTGACCAAATTATCTAATCTCTCTTAGCTCAGTTTTCTCACTTATAAAATGATTATAATGACAAAAATATCTCACTCACAGCATGATTATGGAGATGGCACAATCCATGTGAAATGACTAGCATGGTCTTTATCACACTGTTCATTTTCAACCTGAAGACTTCTGCCTGTGGTCCCTCGTTCTCTCTTACATTACACACACACACACACACACACACACACACACACACACACACACACAGCATTATTAATGCTAAAATCACATTGAGTGGTGGATACCTCCATTATTGCTCTATCTTAGAGTTGGAACTTGCTTTTTGGCTTTGTAAAGGCCCCTATGCTAGGAGTCAGGCTATCAGAACTTGAGTTCCAATTCCGAAACTATCCATCTGAGAGATCTTGAGAAATGAATTTTCCTCAGGTGTTGTTTTCTTTACCTGTAAAATGCATGCAGAATGCAAAAGATCACCTCCATTCCGCAAATTTGAAAATCTAGTTAAAAACTCAACAACTAGATTCCAGTATATCTGGCATTTTGTTGTCCTGGATAAGCACTTTGTTTTCACATGCTGCATAACACTTCCCCATATTGTAATAGTTTTTACTTTCTGCTAGTTGCTGCCCTGGCAGCTCAAAACTTGAGAGAGTCACATTAAGATGATCTTATAGGATGCCAAAAAGATTTCAAGAAAACCACTGAAATGTTTGAAATACATTTACCAAGGACTATCCTCATTTCACTGTGGGCTTGGATATCAGGCAGCTCAGTGTAGGGTTAAGGGCATGGTTCCGGAATCTTAAGACCTACATAATTATCTCAGTTCTACCACTTTTCATTTCCTGAAGCTTCCTGTGCCTCAGTTTTCTTATCTGTAAAATGGAGTCTCTGCCTTCATAGAGTGATTGTAGGATAATATGTGTAAAGCACTGGTAAAACAATGCCCATCGTCCAGTAGGCACTCAATACATGTGTGCTCTTATTATTACTAGGTGATCCCATATTTTCACCAATGAGAAAACTGAGGCTCAGAGATTAAAATACCATTCCTGGAAGTCACAGAAAATAGTTAATGATAGAGCAGCGACTGGATTCAGTTTCTGCTCCTGATTATCCCTCCTTTTCCTCAACAATTGCATTCGAGCAAGGATGGCTGTAAAGCCAATCTTAGTTGCTTTAGTTATCCAATTTGATTACTCTCTCTAAAGCCCTAAATCACTTTGGCTTACTTCTCAAAGTAAATTAATTTTTTCAAATGAAATCTTTTGATTCAGTGATTTTTCTGGTAGGTGAGATGTAACAGGAGGAAGATGAAATACAAAAAA
Source organism: Eschrichtius robustus (assembly GCF_028021215.1). NCBI lineage: Eukaryota > Metazoa > Chordata > Mammalia > Artiodactyla > Eschrichtiidae > Eschrichtius > Eschrichtius robustus. Next base: position 106,476,388 of record NC_090827.1, on the reverse strand, counting down.
TCAATTTAATTCAATTTCAAAGATATTTATTACCTATTATATATATAAAATTTTATTTTAGACCTTATTAGGGGAAAATCTATTTCCCTTCTCCCTGCCCTTCTAGTCTTTCATGAGAAGATTCTTTGCCAGACCTCAGCATGGGTGCATTTATTCACACGACAATATTTATTAGAAACCTGCTATATTCCAGAGACCGTTCAACGTGAAGAGGAGAGAGTGGTGAGCAAGACAGGTAAAGCCTATGTTCATGGAGTTAATGTTCTAATTACAGGGGTCAGAGAACTATGGCCTCAGTCAAATCTGGCCTGCTGCCTGTTCTTGAAAATAAAGTTTTATTGGCACAGAGCTGTGCTAACTCATTTATGTTTTGCTTATAGCTACCTTTGCATTACAATGATAGAGTTGAAGAGGTGCCACAGAGACCCTATGGACCTCAAAGCCTAATGTATTTACTATCTAGCCCTTTACAGAAAAGAGTCTGCCCCAGCCAGGAGGATAAACTATTCAATAAAAAAATAGACAAAATTATTTTGGATATTATAAATAAATTAAAACAGGATTATATAACAGATAACAGAGAGAGCCTTTATATTTTGGGGGTTATCAAAGGACTTTCTAAGGTGGTGACCTTTGAACTGAGATGAGCACGACAGGAAGGAGTGAATTATGTCAAGAACCAGGTGGTGAAATGTTTCTGGAAACAGGAACAAGTACAAAGGACTGATCAAGAACTGTCTTGGAGAGAATGTTGTGCATGAGGGCAAGACCAATAAGAGACAAGTTCAGAGAACATGCTGTGGCTGAATCACCTGGGCCCCTGTTTGAGGAAGAGTGGCATTTGACTTGGAAAATTAGGGAGAGCTTAACATCTGCTACATCAATTTTTTATTGTTTGGGGATAAAGATTAGTGTCCATGGGTGACCTTGCTCTTCTATGCCCACCGCAGGCTATATAGCAAAGTCATCTTTTTCTGTATGGATAAAAGTCTGCATATTTCTTCCTTCTTCGTCTCTTCTTGCTATTGGGTGGAAAACTCTGGGTGCTTTTGGTCTGAAATCCTAGGTTATGAGAGGGACCAGGGAAGTTCCGCCCAATTCTCCAAACAGTTTTATCAGTAATAGAATTGCACTATGTTTTAGCTTTGATTTGGCTTACTGTGTGATCCTAACTGACTACAACTGAGAGAGGAGAGGAAAAGGCATTTATCAGGAGCCACATAGCCATATTTCTTCCAGTTAAATGTAATGCTTTTGATATCGTAACATAGAGTTCAGTGCAAATTTCCACAAATGTGACACAATTTACACACATAATACGTGAACCAGCTAGGCAATATAGAATCTAACATCATATCCTAAAATGTAATAATGAATCCTCCTGTGATCTGCATTTTAAACCATAATTGTCTGTGTAAGTCAGGGTCAAATGAGCAAAGAATAATTAAAAAGCAGAACACCATAAAGGTAACTACATTTGTTCTAACTAAAGGGATCTCTGTTAGGAGAACTAGGAAAACTATAGATATAAGGTTGGCAAAGTCACAAAAATGGCCTAAGTGTTTTTCCTAATAACCTTAGAGACTACCTCCCTGACAGTATGTACTTATATTAGTTTTGCTTTCACCCAAGGCACTCTTAAGTTGCTTCACTCTTATACTCATATAATCATTGTGATACCCCTGCTATTATTAATTATTACTAATAATTATTGGCATTAATGCTATTTCTAATATTAAATACATTAAATATTTTTTAATAATTATTATTCATTCATACAATTGAATTTAGTGGCAAAGTTGAGATCCCAATCAAGCCATCTGATTCTAGAGCCCATGCTCTTAAGATATGGTCCTCACAGTAATGATGGGAGTCATTGTGGAGCAAGCTGTGTGCTAGAAAGGAGGTGCATGGGCTTTGCAGTCATGTGGATCTAGATTCAAAGCCAAGATCTGTTTCTCACTGGCTGTGTGACTTAGAACATCTCATTTGCTTAGCTGTGCCATCCTGTTTCCTCATCTTTAGGTTGTGAATAAAACACATAGTTCATAGGATTGTTCAGAGGATTAAATGAGTTAAAATGAGGAGAGCATCAAGTACAGCACTGCCCCCAGGGTGGGCATCCCACTGGGAACAACCATTTTTATAGTAGCTGTGTTTACCTAGCAATAGAGCGAGCTCCAGCTCAAAGTAGTAATATATTAATAATCACCTGGTCAAGTTGGGTGTGAATACCTACAATGTAACTGATACAAACCTTAAAAGGAAACAAAAAAAAATGAAATGACCACAACACCAAAACCCAAAACTGAAATTCTGCAGACAGAGGAATTTAGAACTTATGTATATTGGTTTATCATAGCTCTGATACCCATGCCCCATCACAGCAGGGGCATGATGATGTGGTGAGTGTCACAGATGTGAATCAGTGGATGACACCAAGCCACACATCAAAACACATAGAGAACCCAAACCAGAAGTAGGGAGTTATTACATAACTGAGTTGTAAGCAGTTAATCCTGTCATGTGGAGCCACATTTTCCTTAGTGAAAACTTCTGTAAGCCTTATGCAGTGCCAGGTTAAAGAAATCCAATCAGTTATATTTAAAACAAGAAACTCATACTTGTTAAACCCAAGTTTTATTTACAGTCAGTTCCTGTGCCTGGAGTAAGAAGGTCAAATAAACAGCATCCCTAGAAACATAGGCCAATGCAGGGTCTGTTTTTCCTTGGATGTTTCACCTTTCGTATTGGGGTTCCAGGTAAAATCAGGATCAAAATTTGCCTGCCTGTGACAGAATTTTCTCTTAAGGTGAAAAAGTTTCACACAGGCTGTCATTCATCTAGCACTGTTACATGCTAGGTGATTCCTTAGTTCTTTTAGATTTGTTTCCAATCCTTTCAAAAAGCCTATAGGACATTGTTGGGGATCCTGAGATTCAGGACACATTAACTCACAGGATCACATATCTGGCACTGAAGTAGCAGAGTTTGGGGTTTAGGTTCTCTGTTTAAAATTCTTAACCTGTTCTCCATGTGATGTTTCTTTATACTTGCAGGTGATGAATGGCAAGCATTTCGATCTACCAGTAAAATCTAAGGTTATCCAGAAGCTATCACTTGAGTCTTCTGTGGGCTGATCAAAGTTTCTGTTCATATTTTTATAGCACATTTTCTGGTGGCAGGTAAAAGAAAGGGAATCAACATATACTTCCAATTCTCTGTCTCCATCCTCATGGCCGTATCGCTTGAGGAACTGGCATTAGAAATTCAAGGACTTTAGTTAGTTATTTTTTTGCCATCCAAATATCTTATCTGTTGGATCAAAATTTCTGTCGATTGACCAGAAAAAAATTATCTAAGCCAGCTATTTGTCAGTTAATCATTTAAATATTTCTCAATCAGATGGTGTGTTGGAAAGGTAAAGCTATAATCTCAAAAATTTTTATCATGTGTCTAAACAGATTTTTTTGGTTCTTCAAGTCAGAGTGAAGGCTTTGAGTTAGAAGAAAGATGATAAAAATATAACACCAAAGTTTGTTTTATTCTAAAATTAACTTCTTTTGGCAAATTCTCTCAAGTGGAGGAAAACCTGTGGAGTGGTGGCTATTGAAATTTGTTTAACATGATCCTTCATTTGTGACTTGGCACCTCTGGTATATATCTGGATAGTTTTTTTTAATGTGGAAAAAGCAAGAAATGGTTAGTAGTTTGAAAAAATAAAAAAAGGGATAACAGAAAAAACACCTGTACCATTTAAATGAAAAATGGATAAATTTTTATGTCTGTTTTTGAAACCACACAAACAGAAAAACACATGGTTTAATTTTATCCATTCACTGTGGAAATTTTAATGAGTAGAGATTCTGAGCATAAAAATATACAATGCGGTTCACCTGGAATAAGCTGTGGTCTGAGTTTGTAGAGAGGATATTCCATAGCACCCACCTTGGACCATTTGGAGAATATGGCTTATATATAGAATTCCATCCTCTACCCTTGAAAGTTCTGCTTCTAAAACTCTATGATGGGGGACGAATTTTAGACTATAAGAAAATATGAGGCCACTGGTGAACCCATGAAAGCTGTTATGGAAAGTCCAGTGGATATCTGAGGACTTTGACTACACAGATTCTATTTTCCTTCCTCTGATTTCCCACTGAGAGACCTTTCCTTCCTATTCTACAAAATCTTGCTAGAACTGTCAATCAAGATGCCACTTTGTCCTGGCAAATGGAGCACGTTTTGTTGGGGTTAGTGCCATATATACAGTGTTAACTGCTATAGCTCCCAGAAGAGTGTGTCTTAAGCTGTGTGACCCAAACATGTATTCCATATTCCATAGGCAGGTCCCTTAGGAAAATTTCATTTTCCTACACTCCACCCAATGACTGCTATGTTAAGGAATGCTTTTCATCCTTTCCTTTTGATTCTGTGGTATACCTCAAATTCTAAATGCACTATTTTCAATCTCTTTCTTGATCTTTTTCTCTCACTTTTTTCATCCAGTTTTACTGATATATAATTGACATACAGCACTGTATAAGTTTCAGGTGTACAGCATAATGATTTGACTTCCATACATCATGAAATGATTATCACAATAGGTTTAGTGAACATTCATCACCTCATATACTGATAGATACAAAATTAAAGAAATAGAAAATAAATTTTCCTTGTGATGAAAACTCTTATGATTTATGCTCTTAACAACTTTCATATATAACATACAGCAGTGTTAATTATATTTATCACAGTGTACATTACATCCCTAGTACTTATTTGTCTTATAACTGGAAGTTTGCACCTTTTGAGTGCCTTCATCCAATTCCCACCCAACCCCCGCCTCTGGTAACCACAAATCTGATCTCTTCTTCTATGAGTTTGCTTGTATATTTGTTCATTTGTCTTTGAAGTATAATAGACATACAACATTATGTTCATCCCTGTTATGCAGCATAGTGAGTTTTTTCTGTACATTTCAAAATAATCACCACGATAAATTCAGTTATATATGTCACCATACAAAGAATTACTTCGTTATTGACTATACTTTCCACACTGTACATTTTATACCTGTGACTCACTTATTTTGCAGCTGGAAGTTTGTACCTCCTAATCTCCCTATTTCTTAATACCTTAATCTCTATTTCTTGATCTCTCTGTTTCTTTCCTCACCCCACCACCCTCCCTCTGGCCACCACCTGTTTGTTCGCTGTATCTATGACTCTGCTTCTATTTGGGTATGTTTGTTCATTTGTTTTGTTTTTTAGATTCCACCTGTAAGTGAAATCATACAGTATTTGTCTTTCTCTGTCTGTTTTATTTCACTTAGCATTAATATCCTCTAAGTCCATCCATGTTGTCACAAATGACAAGATTTCATTCTTTTTTATGGCTGACTAACATTCCATTGTATATATATACCACTTCTTTATCCATTCATCTATTGGTGGGCACTTAGGTTGTTTCTATACCTTGGCTACTGTAAGTAATGCTGCAATGAACATATAGATACATATATCTTTTCTAAATTGTGTTTTTGTTTTCTTCAGATAAGTACCCAGAAGTGGAATTGCTATTTTTAACTTTTAAAGGAACCTCCATACAGTTTTCCGTAGCGGCTGCACCAACTTACATTCCCACCAACAGTACACAGGGTTCCCTTTTCTCCACATCCTTGCTAACACTTGCTATTTGTTGTCCTTTTGATAATAACCATTTTGACAGGTGTGAAGTGATATCTCATTGTGGTTTTGATTTGTACTTCATTAATGATTAGTGGTGTTGAGTATCTTTTCCTGTGCTGGTTGGGCTTCTGTATGTCATGTTTGAGAAAGTATCTATTCAGATCCTCTGCCCAGGAGTTTTCGTTTTTGACATTGAGTTGTATGAGTTCTTTATATATTTTGGATATTAACCCGTTATCAGATATATCATTTGCAAATATCTTCTCCCATTCAGCAGGTGGCCTTTTTGTTTTGTGGATAGTTTCCTTTGCTGTGTAAAAGCTTTTTAGTTTGTAGTAGTCCCATTTGTTTATATTTGCTTTTGTTCCCCTTGCCTGAGGAGATGGATCCAAAAAAAAAAAAAAAATTACGAAGAACAATGTCAAAGAGCTTACTGTCTATGTTTTCTTCTAGAAATTTTATGGTTTCAGGTCTTACATTTAAATCTTTAATCCATTTTGAGTTTATTTTTGTCTGTGGTGTAGGAAAGTGGCCTAGTTTGATTTTTTTGCATGTAGCTGTCCAGTTTTCCCAACACCATTTATTGAAGAGGCTGTCTTTTCCCCAGTGTGTATTTTTGCCTTGTTTGTTGTAGATTAATTGCCTGTGTAAGTATGGGTTCATTTCTGGGCTCTCTATTCTGTCCAATTGACCTGTGTCTGTTTTTGTGCCAGTACTATATGATTTTGATATTACTGTAGCTTTTTAGTATAGATGGAAATCAGGGACTGTGGCACTTCCAGCTTTGTTCTCCTTTCTACAGGTTGTTTTGGCTATTTGGGGTCTTTTGTGTTTCCATACAAATTTTAGAATTATTTGTTCAACTTATGTGAAAAATGCCCTTGGTACTTTGATAGGGATTGCATTGGATCTGTAGATTGCCTTGGGCAGTATGGTCATTTTAACAATATTAATTCTTTCAATCCATAAATATCGTATATCTTTCCATCTATTTGTGTTGCCTTCAATTTGTTTCATCAGTGTTGTATAGTTTTCCAAGTACGGGTGTGTGTGCGTATGTGTGTGTGTGTGTGTTTACCTCCTTAGTTAGATTTATTCCTAGGTATTTTATTCCTTTTGATGCAATCGTAAATGGGATTTTTAAAAAAAAATCTCTTTCTGGTAATTTGTTGTTAATGTATAGAGATGCAAAAGATTTCTGTATATTTGGATGCCTTTTATTTCTTTTTCTTGTCCGATTGCAGTGGCTAGGATTTCATATACTATGTTGAATAAAAATGGTGAGAGTGGTATCCTTTATTTGTTCCTGGGTGTCCCAAAGCTGGTGTCAGCCGTCTGGTGTGTGGGGCTAGATCCCGAAACAGCTGGCTGAGGAGTCCAAGATGTCTTGGACCTTGTGTTGGCCTACTGGTGGGTGTGGCCAGGGCCTGGCTGGGTCCCAGGGCTGGCTTTGGACTGCTGGTGAGTAGAACCAGCTCATGGATTACCTGGCTGCAGGTCCCTGGGGGTCCTGGGACTAGTGTCAGCATGCTGGTGGGGAGGTCCAGTTCCTGATGTGGCTGGCTGTGGGATTTGGGGTGTCCTGAAGCTGGTTTTGGCATAGATGGGCAGGGCTGGGGTCCAGGGGCTCCTGGGCCTAGTGCTGGCCTGCTGGTGGGTGGGCTGTGTTTTGACATAGCATATTGCAGGGATGCAGTAATCCTAGGCTGGTGTCTGCTTGCTGGAGGCTGGGTCCTGGGGCTAGTGCCAGCACAATAGCGGATGGGTCTGGGTCCTGGGCCATCTGGTGGGTCCAGGGTGACAGTGGGTTCAGGAGGTCTTAAGGCAGCAGGCCTGCTGGTGGATGGGGCTGGGTCCCTATGCTAATAAGCTAGATGGAGGATTCCAAAAGAGTGCTTGCCAGCACCAGTGTCCTCCTGATAGAATGAGCTCCCCAAAGTGGCCGCCACCAGTGTCTATGGCCCCAGGATGAGCTACAGTTTCCTCTTGCCTCTTCTGGAGGCTCTCCAAGATGAGCAAGTGGGGCTGACCCAGGCTCGTTTCAATTTATGGCTTCTGTCCTGGGTCCTGCTCTGGGTTCCAGAGTGTATGAGATTTTATGTGTGCTTTTTAAGAGTGGAGTCTCTAAGTCCCACAGTCCTCTGGCTCTCTCAAAAGTAAGCCCTACTGGCCTACAAAGGCAAAAGTTCTGGTGGTTCATCTTCCCCATGTAGGACCCCCATGTTGGGGAGCCCAGTTTGGGGTTTGGACCCCACACTCCTTGGGAAGAACCTCTGAAATTGTAATTATTCTCTTTTTGTGTTGCTCCCTAGGGTGTATGGGTCTTGACTACACCATATCTCCACCCCTCCTACCCATCTTGTTGTGGTTCTTTCTTTAGTTGTAGAAGATCTGTTCTGCTAGTCTTCTGGTCTTTCTCATCAATAACTGCTCTGTAAATAGAATACTTTTGGTGTGGCTGTGGGGAGGAGATGAGCTCAGGGTCTTTGTACTCCATCATCTTGGCTACTTCCTCCTCTCTCTTTCACTTTGGTTAGCTGGATTTAGTTTTTGTTGCTTGCAACTAAAGAACCCAAACTAATCACAGATTTTAAACATTTATTTAAATATATAAGTAAATCAACTTAAAAGCACATTACCATTTTACATGTTTATAGTACATATTGCTATTGAAATAAAAATAATACAGTAGTCACATAAATTTTCAATTTTCATCCTTCAATTCTTGGACAAATTTCAGGATCTTTCTCTATAACAATTTCGTTGCAGTTGGCTTGGGTGATAGACATGAACAATGCTGAGTTTTCAGGTTTAGGGGGAGAATATTTAGATATAGGCTGACAGGTACTGGAGGGGAGCTTATTAGCCTGCTTTAAAGTGTAGATTGAAGAAGATAGTTACATATAAATTTATTTTGTTTTGTTGTACCTAACATGCACAAAAGCCTTTGTCTTTTATACCTGGCTCTTCATTAAATTGTTTAACACCTAATGTACTGATTTTACAATTAGATAGCTAACCTGTTTGATTTATAATTCTCACAATTGAGGAAAATATATAGAAATATAAATCCCAGGCTTCCCTGGTGGCACAGTGGTTAGGAATACACCTGCCAATGCAGGGGACACGGGTTCGAGCCTTGGTTGGGGAAGATCCCACATGCCACGGAGCAGCTAAGCCTGTGCGCCACAGCTACTGAGCCTGTGCTCTAGAGCCTGTGCGCCACAACTACTGATGCGCTCTGGAGCCTGCACACCACAACTACTGAAGCCCGTGCACCTAGAGCCTGTGCTCTGCAACAAGAGAAGCCCCTGCTCACCGCAACTAGAGGAAGCCCATGTGCAGCAACGAAGACCCAATGCAGCCAAAAATAAATAAATAAATGTATTAAAAAAAAAAAAAAAGAAATATAAATCCCTATATCGAAAAATTTCATTTAAATGGACTTTGGGGAAAAATTTAGTATATGTATTTCAGGTCTCAAATGCATTTCTGGACAAATCATATAAAATTTAAAGCCTTGTTTATTGCCCCTTCCCTTTCTTCCATACTTTAGTGATAGAAGTAGACACTGGATGAATCATGAAATTGGCTCAGGAGATCTTTTGTCCCCTTCTTTTCACATTTGGGCCACTTTTATCCCTTTCTCACTACAAGCAATCAGAGTTCACATGGCACATGGATTTTCTTTTATCAAGGGGAAGAGAGTGAACAGCTGATGATTCCTGGGAGAGATTGCTTTCCCTCCCCAGAGGAGACTCTGTAATGGTATAACTTCAGGTGTAATGACACCTGAGGAGGCTTTGAAGTTTACATGGAGTACCAGACTCCTAAATCTTGATATTCACAAGATATTTTGTTTTGGCCAAGTTCCTTATTTTACCTCCACTACAGTCTGATGAATCAGATTCCTATTTGACTTTTATTTTTGTGATGAAGAATCTGAGGCTAAGGATTCAAGTAAGATCCACTAAATTCCCTTAGATGGGAAATGTAGGAGCTTAGATTACGATCTTGGCTTTTTGGCACTAGAGCCTACATTCTTTATATTTCCCCACTCCACCTTTCTAAATTCCTTTTAAACCAGGATGGTTCAGCCCAACTTCTCAGCAACATAGATCCACAGATCTCCTTCTATTCATCCCGGTCAGCCACTCCCTTCAGAAGTTTCAATTCACTTTACAGGTGAAAAGAAATTAGATTCTTGTTTTGGAGATTTTTAGCCCTACCCTCTTTTAAGATTTAATTTGTTTTACATGAGAGAACATAAACAAAAATGTACCAAACATCCAGTCTTCAAACTAACAAAAACTATAGAGGAGATAAGAAATAAAAATATCAATTTTCAATTTCAATGAACCATAGAATTTTAAGATTGGAAGGAATCTTAAGTCATTAGGTTCAAATGCTGGTATTACTGAAGTTGTGCTGTGTAACCAGCTCAAAACTAATGTCATTTCAGAAAATCATGTACCACAAAATCACAATGAGGATTTATTCAGTGTTTCCCATTTGTGCTAGATATTGTTCTAAGTGAATTACCCATGTAGTCATATTATATATATATATATATATATATATATATATATATACACATATATGTAGCCATGGCCCATTATGTATATGTAAGTATAAATATTTTATAGTCATAGAGTCATAACCTATGTTTCATTTATATAAAACATACTGTCCTCACAATAAGTCTATTAAATACTTTCTTTTAATTATTCCATTTTAGAGATGAGGAAACTCGTAGGCTCATTTAACTTCCTTAAAGTCACATAGCTAGCAGCAGTCAGAATCTGAACACAAGAAACACGGCTCCAGGACTGCTGCATTACACTTCCTCATGGCATTGGAGAATAGACAACTCACCTTCCACAAGGATCCTGCCATTGCTCAGGCACAGCAAAGATGATGACTTTATAGGAAGCTATTGATTTTTAATTATTTACTTTGCTATTGGGTAACTTACTGATCTCAATGATTGGTTGTAATAGCTTTTTGGTGATGCCGTCTGAGTTTTCTAGGTGTACAATCATAACATCTACAAATAAGAACACTTTTTCTTCCTTCATTTCAATTGTTATACCCAATATCAGTTACCTGGTTTATTAGATCGGGTATAATGCAGGTTTTCATACAAATTAGTTGGAATGATGAAAATGTAGAATTTTGGAGACTCTATAAGCAGTTAAGAAGCTTTTCAGGTATAATGCAGTAATGGTCTGGCCTCAATAATGGCATGGGGAAATCAGTATCTATTACAGAGGGGTTTTATATTAAAAATTGACTAAACTTAGGGATATGGCCTGGGAAACACTAAAAGGTTTTGAAACTAAGGCATGCAGTTCTACTTGATAATGATCAGGAAATTGACTCTATTTTAATAGCTGTTGAATTCCACTAATCTATTCATCTGAAACGAGGTGACTAGAAAGAAATAATTAGAATTTTCAGTTTATAGACAATGCTAGGAATGTGTTTCTAAGAGAAATAAATACATATTTTTTAATTTGTACAGCCTCTCTGTGGTATGATATTTGCTTTATAAATCTATAAAATATACTATATAAAGTTAACCTGATGCTTATCCAATTTATAAAGTAACTTTAAAAAACAATATTCTGACTCATTTAACCTTTTAAAACCCTGAGACGGAGAATATACTGGGTTTTGAAATTTTAGTCCACTACAGAATTATTAGGCTAGATCTTAAAGATGGGTGCTACAAGAAGATTCTTGATTTAATTGATCTAGGGTAGAGCTTAGGAATCTACATTTTTAGCTAGCAGTCCAGGTAATCCTGATAAATTGGTTCACAGACTACACACTGAGCAACCCTGGTCTAGGTCTTTACAATTTGCACCAGGACTTTGAATTTGTGTGCTATATTTGGTACACATATCTCTGTCACTCATAGTCCAAATTTTAGTACCTTCTGTTTCTCTGAACATGGCAGTTTGTTAAGTTTTTCCATATCCCTATCCATATGGTTCTGACTTCTTAGAGTGTCATGACTTGCCTACCAGATTAACAGTCAAGTTATCCTTCTAAACTCTACTCAGGCTCAGGGGAATCTTGGTTCTCTTCCTCAGGGTGAGACTGAGGGCTTGCATGTCCCTCACAAGCAGAAGATGCAGCCAAGTCATCCTTTCATTGTAGTGGGTCTAAGCAGAAGGACCACAGGTGAGGCATCTTTCCTGAACATATATGGAAGCCTCCACAGCTGTCCCCAGCCTATGAAAATACCCCATCCTTTGGTGAGCTTGCTGTCACAACCAAATGAGGATTAAAGACAATTAAACGATATATATTACTTCTGTCACTCCTACTTATTTTGCTTACTCCCGAGGAGAGGCAGAACAGTATTTAGTATGGTCTACTTTACAAAAATGAAAGAAGATACTGTATACATGTAAGCATAGGGAAAGAAAAAAATGCTGAATGCACAGAGCTTTTACCTACTTCCATTAATTACTCATAAAGAAAATGAGGAAAGGATAAAAATACACTACCACTAAAATTGAGCAGTGATGATCAATCTGTTTCTGTAATGAAGGATGTATTTCCACTAACTGCAAGACCAATAGACATGGATTAAAAAACACGGTAGTGAAGCAGAAACATCATATACCTTGACTTGTTTGCGTGAAAGTAGGTAGACATATCCTGTCTGTTCCTTGTTCAAAACCCAACTTATATATGACTGGGAGGATGATCAACCAGCACTCTGAGATACCTGAAAGGAAGGGAAGAGTGGTGGTGTCTCACAGGGGCTGTGCATCCCACAAATAAGCCTCTGGAGTTGGGACTGAAACACAACAAGTCCAGGTCACAACGGTCATTGGTGAATTCAGTCTCGTCTTACTGCCTCTTACTGTATGAGTGTCAGACAATCATGAACTGGCTCTAAGAAAACCCCTCTCAGGGACAGTTACTCAGAATTCAACCATGAGCTCTGCGTAGCATGTCACTGTAGTGGCTAGTTTTAAAAATAAAATAAACAAAATAAATATAGTCTACCACACAAACCAACAAACCGACCAACCAAAACACTGCAGAACAAGAGAAAGAAAATAACATCCTGAAGACAATCCTCAGAAGATGTCCCAAGCTGTTTCAATCATTGGTAGCATCTTCGGGGTGAGTTTACACTTCCAGGACCAAGTTTGATAGAGACAGCCCTCATTTGAATGAGGAGTTCCCAAAATATCTGTTTAGAAACAGTCTTAGCATATTACCATTTATATAATTTGGAAGATATTTTTGCAATATCTTTTTTTTTTTTCTGGTGAAAGAAAGGGGGAGCCCCATCTCTTCTTATCCCTCCTGGGTGGTCCTGTTGCTCCTGCATAGCAGCAGAAAGGGTGTGATTTTTTCTCCTTTCAAAGATCCTAAGTGGAGGTTATTGCTTTGCCTCTATTGTTTGTTGCATTCTCAGCACTGCCTCGCTCCTGCTAGTTTGTGTAAGAGCCCGATAGGGGGCTTTCATTATCTTTTTTCTAAGTGTCACCTTCCTTGCTTTTCCCCTTGTTTTCTTTCTTTCTGCCGATATCTTCATTTTCTTTTTGCTAGGATGTTTCTTTGAAAAGGGAGAAAGTAGTATACTTCTTTAAAAGCATACCTCATTCAAAACATAGAGAAGAAAGAGATTAATAAATTGAGAGGAAGGGCATGAATTGAGAAAGTTACAACTCCAAAAACTGCAATTGTGGGAGAGAAAAAGTGTGAAAGAACAGTAGATAGTGTGAAACAATCTAAGGCAGAACACTGAAAACCTCTATTCAGAAATGCAACAAATTAGACATTCCCTTTTGCTTGTCAATCTCCTATTCTCAATTCTTATGCACCATCTCTTTTTCCTGATGCTCAGTCTGAAGTATTTCCTCTCATGAAAAGAATAGAGTTTTTCCAACTGAAGAGTCTAATTAGTAACAAGGTTTTCCATCCTTTCACTATTGTGTTGTAAGTTCAGCTTCTCTTTTCTGTACTGTTTACAATGGAAGCATTTATAATAACGGATATCACAGTAGGATACCGCCATTATTGGTAGTATCGAAATGAGAACTGTGGAGAGAAAATAGACATGAGTTCAAGTACTGCAGTGTCCATTCTTTGTAAGTGTTTTTGTCTAATGCAATAACAAGCAGGCACATACCATATTGGAACTACACTAAGTGGATAGTGAAACACCTCGACAATATCATTAATTCGCTATGACCATATGGACTGAGCCTCAAATTCAGTATTGGAAAAAGGTTGCTCACTTCCCAATTTTGACACCACTCTTAGAGTCTACGTTTGTTTAGCCCTCAGGCAGAAGCAGAACTGGAAATAGAGATGTCAGAGATGGCTGGGAGAAAAGGAAGCATTTTTGGGGGAGGGATGTAGAGAATATTAGTTTTAATCACATGCAACTATACTTTCCAAATTTAGCATGCATGAGAATCAACTGTAGAGCGAGGTTCCTGGTTCTTGTCACAGAAGTTTTGCTAAGAAGCCAAATAATTTGCATTTTCAAGATAATTCCTGGTGATACCAATGCTTCCAGTAAATAAATGGACCACATTTGTGTAGCGAGGACATAAGGCACGATGTTTCTGGGGAGAAAAATCAAAATAGGAGACGTGGGAAATTTTGAAATTATCCTTGACTCTCTCTTGCTCATGTCTTACTCCCCTGAGCTCTCTCACTCTCTGGCACAACTTCCAGTCACTTGTAGATTGATCTTATAGATTCTACCCTCAAATTACCTTTTCAGTTTACCCCCATATTTGCACTCCCCACTCTAATTCAAACCCCTTTTTGCCTGAATCTTTAATGGTATATTGAGTGATCTCCCATCCTCAAGTCTTGTCTCAATTTATTCTAGCCTCCATGTAACTTTCTTTTTTTAAAGAAATCTGATCAAATTTTTCCTCTGATTAAAATCCAACAAAGGCCTCCAGTTCTTTACAGAGTGAAGTCCAAGCTTCTTAACGTTGCATATTAGGCTTTCCTGATCTCTCCTTCATCAATCTGTCCAGTTTTCTCTCCAGTGATTCCCCGTTCCATCCCCTCTGAGCAATGCTTTATTTATCTGACGGCCATGTAGAGCTGCTTATGGTTCCTGAACCGGCAACACTATAGTCTTTCCACCTGGAATATCCTTACTGGGAGGAATCTCCATTCATCCTTCAAAACCCAACCTTTGAAGGCATAACTCCTCTTTGAGATGTTCCATGACTCTTTAGATAGTCCACTGCCTAAAACCCTTCCTCTTCTCTAGCCACTTGTCAACTTGTAGTACTTACCTGCTTTTTTTCTTCTCCTCTAAAATAGTATGATTACCTTGAAAGCAGGGTTCAAAACGCAAATTTTGAAACATCTAGCACAATGCTGTTTGCTCAGTTAAATTGATTTTAAGAGAGATTAAATCTCATTTGAAGATTTCCATTTGTCAGATATGGAGAGAAGACAGGAAAGATAAAGAAAATGTGTCAAAGCCTTTAAAATAGGGCTACAAGAGTGATGCAATGTCTTTGTTAAAATGAGACAGTTCAGTCAAATAGGATTTCTGTCTTGTTAAGAGGCTTAAGCAGATCACTGTAAGGCCAGGAAACACTTAGAAACCAGTGAGTGTTTCTATATTTATGTTTCAAAGCCTTAGGCCTGAGGTGTATTGTTTAAATACTCATTACAAATATCACCCATTGTATATAGGGCATGCAAATTGCTAATACTTGGGTTATTTTATTCTAGCTGTGATGTGCTTTGAAAAACTATCCAATATCCTTTACCTCATTAAACACAAAGCCTGCAGCAAGTCTGAAGATTTACAAAGTATCTATTTTCCTATAAAAGGAAGAGGGAAGAAATAAACTTTGTAAAGTACAACATAACAGAAAACTTTCCCCCTTCTTCCTCTCCCCTTCTGTTTGTATACACCAACCAGAGTCATGGAAACCCCGGTTGCCCTAAAGTTACAATACATTCTTTCATATCTCTCAGGCCAGGGGTAACTTAAAAATTTCAACTTTATGAGGGAATACGAATTATACAACCAAACAATCCTGTCCCCAAATACTACATGAATACACCAAGGAAAATTCACTGGGGTGGATAACATAGACTTAGGATGGTAGAAGTAGGTAGAAAACCAGAGCCCCAAGGCAGGTGGTGCTTTGATAAATGTTAGTTTCTGAAATGTGTGACCAGGAGTTTTGGTTCTCCATATGGCTCCAAGGCAATCTAGGGAGAGTCTCCCAGCACACATGCTACATTTTTTCTTTTTCTTAGCCTATATTCTCATAGAAGAGTGACTCACTTAACCTCTCCAGCTGGCTTCAGTCTATTAAAACACTTTGCTTTCAACATGGGCTGTGGTCTGGGAGGGACAGAAAGGAAGAAGGAGGTTGTTGAGCTGATTCTGGGCGCTAATTTGTTAAGAAGCTCAGGTATGTGCTAGCCGTGATGTCACTGCACAGTATAGTTAGAGGAGCATCTGTTTTCTCTGCTTCATTTGACCCTAGATCCTCTTTCTAAACCTCCCTCTCCTAATCTTTACTATTATTTGACTCAGGGGCAAACTCATACCTCCTGGGGCATTTTTGACCCAGAAGAGTCCTTAGAATAGCTTGATCTTCCCCTTGGAGAATTGTAACCTTTGAGAGCATACTGAACTCATGGTTGCCAAGGAAATCCAGAAAACGGAGCTCAACTGTTTCAGTTTTACTGTCTGTTTCAGGAACTATAGCCTCCAGATAAAGAAGATAGAATACAGCCTGTGGGTCATTTATGTGGTAGTTTTATTCTTTCTCCCTCCAGATTCTCACTTCTATGTTTGAAGACTGTCTGCGTCATCTTTGGGAAGTAACCACCTGATTACTCTCTTCTGAATATTTCCCAATTTAAAATTTTATTACATCTTATGCAATTATGTAAAATTTTATGTTAATTTAATCTTTAATGATTAAAGTTTGACTTTTTTAATGGGTAAAATATATAAAAGTTTATAGGTTTAACAACATTCAAAATTTTCCAAAGAGAATAAGGTATAAAATTTTAGTGTATAAATGTGTATATATAAAAAATGTAAATACATGTATGAATTGTTGGGCCCTGAATGGGAGAGGTGTTATGAGTGCCACAGAGCAAGATTTTCACTTCTCATATTTTAGATAGTTTTATGCAGCATAAAACTATCAAAGCCTTAAGCTGGAGTTTATAACATGTTGTTGTGTATTAGGTTTACCCTGAAAGGAAGACCCCGGGGTTGTTTTTCTTAAAGAAAATATACCTTATATTTGGGTTCTGTGTTTTTGATCCTAATGTAAGACCTTACATAATCTATGTCTATCACTTTAGTATCATTTGAATCTGGCTACTTTTCATTAGCGTGCTGGTGACTTTGCACTCACTGCTTTGTTGTTCCAGTCACTGATTTAATGTTGAACAGAACAGACTACCCTATGGTAAATTTTCCCAGGTTGAAAATTTGATTTTCATAAATTAAATAGATATAAATATAAAATAGGTGTGTGTGTATGTGTGTGTGTGTGTCTCTCTCATGACAAAGTGCGATTTATCCTGGGAATGTGATGCTTGTTCAGCATTTGAGAATTAATCAGTATAATTTATCACATTAACAATCTAAAGGAGAAAAATCATTTGATCCTCTCAGAAGATGTAAAAAATGACTTTTAACAAAATTCAACATCCATTCCTGATAAAAACTCTCAACAAACTAGGGACAGAAGGAAACTTCCTCAACATGAAAATGGTCGTCTACACAAAAAGATCACTAATTTCTTAATGGTGGAAAACTGAATACTTGCCCACTAAAAGAACAAGGCAAGTGTGCCCACTCTTACCACACCTATGAACATCATACTCTAGGTTGTAATCAGTGCACTGAGACTAGAAAAAGAAATAAACCCATACCAACAGATATGGAAGAAATAAGATTGTCTCCATTTTAGACAACATAATTTTCTGCTTAGAAAATACCAAAGAATCTAAAAAACAGCTACTGGAACTAATAAGTGAGTTTAGTAAAGTTTCAGGATACAAACTCAATATACAAAAATTAATCACATTTCTATATATTAAAATTTAACAATTTTGAAATTTTAAAAAATGATCATTTATTATAGCACCAAAAACATGAAATAATTAGGTACACATATAATAAAATCTGCACAAATTTTATACACTAAACATTATAAAACACTGATGAATAAAATATTTAAATGAATGGATATAAGCCTTATACATAGATTGGAAGGTTTAATGTTTATGTCAATTATCTCCAAACTGATCTTTAGTTTCAACTCAATCTAAATTAAATTCTAGCAGAAAATCTTTGTAAAATTTGACAATCTGATTTTAAAATTTATATGGCAAGGCAATGGAACTAGAATAGCCAAAAAGTTTGAAAAAAATCATGGAATACATGCACTATTTTAAGACATCATATAACTTTAGTATTCAAAACAGTGTGGTATTGGTGAAATTATAGAAACACTGATCAAAGGAACAGAATAGACTCCAGAAGTAGACTCAACGTACAGGATCAGTGAGGTTTTAACAAAGAGTAAGGACAATTCAGTGTTGAAATGTCCATCTTTTTAACAAACGATGCCAGAAAAATTGGACATGCAAATACAAAAAAAGAAAAAAAAAATGTTGGTTCTTGAACTCAAAATGGGTCATACTTAAAAATAAAACCTAAAAGTGTAAATTATTTAGGCTATAATACAGGCAAAAGTATTTGTGACCTTGGGATAGGCAAAGATTTCTTTGATTAGACAACAAGAACACAATCTACAAAAGAAAAAAATTATACATTGGACTTAATCACCATTTAGAATTTCAAAACTCCTGCTCTTTGAAAGATATTCTTATGAAAACAAAAATAGAAAAAGCCATAGACTGAAAGAAAATATTTTGTATTACATATTTGATAAGATATTTGTACCTAGAGCTCAATGGTAAGAAAACAAACAATAATTTAAACATGTTTTTGAAAAATACTTAAACTGATACCTTACCAAAGAAGATATACACATGGCATATAAGCACAGGTAAAGATGCTAAACATCATTAGTAATTAGAGAAATACAAATTAAAACCATGATGAGATACTACTATTATCATGGAAGAGATTTCAGTAGCTGACAATACAGTGTGTTTGTGAGGATGCAGAGCAACTGCAACTTGCATAATTTGCTGTTGAGAAGGCAAGTTACTACATTAACTGTGGAAAAAAGATTGTTGACTTCTGAAATAGTTAAATATTCACTTATCACCTGTCTTATTCCTGGGAATACACTGAAGTGAAACAAATACCTTTTTAATTAAAAATTATATGCAAATATTTGTAACAACTTTATTCATAATTGACAAGGACTGAAAGTAACAGAAATGTCCATTAACAGGTAAATGGATAAATAAACTGTGTTGCATGATACTATAGAATACTACTCAGCAATACAAAGGAACAAACTATTAATACCACAGCAATGTGGCTAAATCTCAAATGCATTATTGTAAATGAATGAAGCTAGCCCCCAAAGTCTACATACCGTATGATTCAATATACATGATATCCTGAAAAAACCAAACTATAGACACAGAAAATGGATCAATTATTGTCAGAGGCTGGACTAAGAGAGAAGGATGACTCCAAAGATGAATAGGGGAAATTTTTGAGATAACATAATTTCTCTGTATTTTGATTTTGGTAGTAGTTATATGACTATGCATTTGCAAAACTCAAAAAACTATATATGAAAAAAACTATATATGAATTTTACTCTGTAACGTATACTTTTATAAAAATAATTGGTAAAAGAACATTAAAAAAGAAACAATTCAAGTTACACAGTAGTAAGTTCCAGCCCAGATGATGTAGATTGGAAATGTCATAGGATTTTAGGAGCGAATCATCAGAAACTAGAAGGTCAAGGAAGTTCTGATAGAGGAGGATATGGTATTTTATTTAGATCTTGAAAAAAATCCATTAGTGAAAGAGAGACAAAAAGGCAAATTTAGAATGGTGAGGGGAACTTAAAATTGTGGTTGCTTTGTGCCATAATGATTTATTTTTAGCTTTATCTAAAGACTTGGTAAAGTCAACTAAATGTAAGAAAAGATTAAAATCTGGGTTTATATCGTCTGCTTTATTATGAACCAGCTATAAGATCTTGGATAAGTTATTCAAAATATTTGATTCTTCATTTTGATACTCTCACAAGAGGAATAACAATTCCTATCTTAAGATTCAATGACATTTACTTAGCCCCTAAGTAATTCTAAAGTTGACTGGTAATTTTCAGTTTAGGGACCAGGTGTAAGTTACTTAGCTTCTTTGAACCTCTTTTCTTTTCTCCAAAAAGAGAATGATGATGATACTCATATGCTAGATTTGTTAAGAAGATAGAATAGGATCATGTGGTCAGTGAGTGCTCATCTTGTTTATACTTATTCTAGATCAAATATAAAATGAAGTAGTCACAGCCTAGGCAGACAGAACATGATATTCAAAGCCAAGAGACCAGGAGAAAATCTAGTGTATTTGGGAAACTTAAAATAGTTGATGTGGTTGATATTAAAGGCTAAAGGGAGAAAAGCAGTGAGAGAAAAGATGGGCAGTAGCTAAATCATGAACTATGTGCGTTTTGGCCTTCATTTTATCCTTAATTATGAGAATAGCAATGGAGAAATGTTGACTGATTTGAGAAATATTTGGGAGGCAGAATTTACAGGGTTCAATGACAAATTGGGGTGGGAAATGAGACAGAAGAAGGAATCTAGGACAACCCTTCAATTTCTGGCTTAAGTGACTAAGTGACTAGGAAGTTTGTAGTGTCAGTACCTACCTAGGAAATGAAGGGCTAAAAAGAAGTGTGTGTGTGTGTGTGTGTGTGTGTGTGTTTGTGTAAGGTTAGTGGGTGAGAATGGTTGATGAGTTTGATTTTCAAAATGTTGGGTTTGGAGAGGTAATGGATATCAAGTGGAAATTTTCATTAAGCCCCTGTATATTTGGTTCAAAGTGTGACCCTGAAGGAGATTTGTGAACTTTAAGAACATAAGTGATAGTTGCAGGTATGGAAATGAAAGAAATTAAATAAATTAAATTTATAAATTAGGCAGAGAAGAGACAGAAAGACTTAACTCCAGGAAATACAATTACTTCATGTCTGAAATGAGGAATTGAGTTCAAGATGGAAAGAAACTTAGAGGGAGAGACTAGATGATTCTGACAATAAAAATGGTAAAGGCTAGATAATATTAATTGAATGCTTATTGTATAATAGACACCATGCTGAGTTGTATATAATTATTATCTCATTTTATATAAAGGGAAATGAAGGCTTAGGGATAATAAATGATGTCCCAAGGCACACATTTATAAGTATTTGGATCTGGGCTTGAAGTCAGGAAGCCTGACTGCAGAGCTTGAATTCTTATACATTCAGGTTGGAGAGATGTCACCAAAGTCATGGGAAAAGAGGAATGCCAGAAGGGAGAGTTTAACTGTGTTAAGCAAACGTTGTACATTTTGCATTGAATGTAACAATTAGGAAGAGAAGTCATGAGTGATCTTGAAAAGAGACTTTCCATGTATATGGCAGAAGGCAAAGCCAAATTACAGAACATGGAGCAGGTGTAACAAGGACAGTAGCAAGTATGAACTTATTGGTGATGCCAAGATCACTTTTCCAGTGGTCATAGCCCTTTGGGTTTCTGGAATAGCGCTATGAAGACAAAGACCTAACTGGTTTGTAGCAATTTGAAGATTTTTAACAATCATGCATTTGTCACATGAAGGCTAATAAGGGAAGTGAAACTCTCATGGTAAATAGGTAGGACTGCTTATTCAACAACAGCAACAGTGACAACACATACTCCTCAGAGCCCCTGCTGTCCATTCAAACCCAACTTATGGGACTGGTTCTTCCATCCACCTGAATCAGCAAACTAGGTCAGGGCTGATGAATCCTTTGCTCATTCTCAGATAATGAAAGAGTCATTGTAACTTCTGTCCACAAAGGAGTCTCAGTCCAATCATAATTTTGTCTATTACAGTGTAATAATCAAAACCTTAAAACTTTGTTTGAAGGCAGTTTTCCCATCCCATCTCTTAGCCTGAACCTGATTCAAACTGATTGCATGCAAGGGTAAGAGTGAGGCTTTGTAGGTTGCTTCCCTCTTTCCACTACCAGCACTTTTCCTCTTCCTCCGTCATCTTGCTAATAGATTTCTGACCAGTGGAATTGGGAAATTTTCAGCAGTGGAGAAAAGAGAGATACAACAAGCAAGAAAATATTTTCATTCCAAAAAATGTGAGTAAACTGGGTTTGATGCTCTCTGAGCCTAGGAGGTACTTGAAGTTGATTCATTCATTCTTTAAGTTTCCTAGATTCTTATGAGACCCTTTTCCCATCATTGGGAACTCTCTAGTCCTCTAAATGGACAAGCGTGTTAATGTTATTGCCTGGTCATTTATGATTTCTTCCTAAGCTTGTAGATGACAGAAAATACAATTCTAGTTTTCAAGGTTTCCAAGATCCCTGTCTATCCACACTTGGAAGAATGAGAAGCTGTCATTCCATTCCACTCTCTCATTCATAGTCTACTAGTAGTTCATAGGCAATGTCATTACTCCCCAAACTGCTGTTGCTATGATGCTATTTCAAGTGGTCTCTTTAGTCAATCTACCCCTCTTTAGATTTTCCAAGGCAAGAAAGAGAAGTGAGTCCACTTTGCTTCTCAAGTCTCTGGAACACATAATAAGCACCCTGAGTGTCCATATGAAGCCCTTTCCCAAGGTTTGAGGTGGGGCATAGGAACTCTCATCCCTGACCTCTTGGGTATAGTAGTACTTATAGAACCCCAATGGATTTCCCTAAAATTTCTCCTTAACCTCTAACTCCTCAACATTCTGTACTTTATATGTGGGAGAAGTGTTGAAAACTGTGAATTAGTTTTGTTATAAAATCCCAGGTAGTCCTGAACTCCAATCTGGAATGTGGCTGAGTTCTTTAGATCTTTGCTAAACTGATTGTAAAATGATTCATTTACATGGATTATTACTTGGAACTGAGAGGATTTTTGTTCTCATCTGAATGAAATTTCTCTCTAAAAAGAAGAGCATGCGGAAGAGTTCAGAGTGCTGACCCATGCCTGGAATTGCTGGTGTTGTTATCTCTGAATGAATAAATTCAGCTGAGCATTAATTAAAATAGCAACACAACAAATTAACACAACTTCCCCGTGCAACATAATGATCAATAAAGGAAAGACACAGGTGCCTTAGAGAAAAATTTAATCTAAGTGCAAATCTTTTATTCATAAGTTTCAAATTAAATCTGCTTGACTTTTGAAAGCGCCATTCAAACATTAATAAATGTTTTTGTAGCAAAGGGGGAAAATGCCACACTTCTTTTGTAAACTAAAATGCATGTGATTTTACATATTCCCAAATGAAAAACATGAACTAAGCACAATGTATAAATGAGAAAAAGAATTAAAATGTGTTTATCATAAGCAGAATTTCCAGTGTAAGTTATGTCCACAAGTGTACCTTGGACTTATGGACAATAATATTGTCACATATTTATGTTTGTCAAACAGGAAGGGTATTCTTCACTAAGGAATTCAATTTATATTAGGGTGAGCAATTAAAGCATTTTATTATCATAACCGCTGAACAGCTCCCTGTGAAGATCTTTGCTATTAAGGCTCGGGGAAAAAACAAAAGAAGATCAACCACTCTTGTTATGAACAATAAATGATTATAGAGCTAACTTGAGGATGGTCCAAAGAGACCCAGCAAAGGCCAGCACATTCACAGATATTTTCAAAGTTTGAAGCATTATGCCTTGTGGAGAGATAAAATAGAACCAGGCTCTTTGGCTTATGGTACTTGGAACATTTGATTTTATTCTGTGAGGGCAAAGGGCCTTAGTTAAGATAGTCAAAATACATGCAAAAGTATTCTGTGAAGACTTCTCACTGAAGAATAAATACAGAACACTGAAGAAACAAGAATAAAATTACCAAAGACAGCTCCAGTTTGGGAACCATTATAAATTCTGGTTCTCACTTTGGATTGTTTTAGAGATGTGCAGATTAATTTATTGGACTCCTGGTGAATCAACAGTATTCTCTTAAGTTAAGATCACATTAGTATCATGAGATGAAAGCAGAAAATAAAGTGAAATAAAAGAAAGCCTCTCATGATTTATAGGGTCCTCCCCTCTTCCCACTATCACAGGGAAGTGGTAGTAATACAGTGGTGTTTATAATAGATTTGATTATGAACTGACTGGATGGTGGTTAATAGTGTGAGTTTTTAGAGTCAAATAACCAGTATTCTAGTTCTGGATTTACAGTTAGTGCATTTAATTACAGGCTAAAAATGGAGGATGATGGTGGAAGCTGATTCCTGCACAGGGGATTCTTACACAGAAATCCAAAGATGAGGGAGTTTATGGTGTAGCTGAAATTCTAAACTTATTTCCTGACACATTTCCCCTTTTGCTTCCATTGTGTGAGATTACATATCCTAAAATAGGACTTTGATCTGCATATGGTCAGTTCAGGAATTTACAACATTTCACTGCTGCTCTCCCATCCCTATCACCGCCTCCACCAAAAAAGAATAATTTCATAAACTCAAGGTTAAAGACCTTAAATATCATACTTCAATCTACTTTTCAAGACCTTTTAACATATTAACATAAAGCTTCCCAGTCTATCAAACTAGGTATTTTACTTTCCTACAGAGAATCTTAAACATTATTGCTTTTACTATTCTTGTTTCTCCCTAATACTCATGCTTATCTTCTTTTTTTTTTTTTTAATTTTATTTATTTATTTATTTATGGCTGTGTTGGGTCTTCGTTTCTGTGCGAGGGTTTTCTCCAGTTGCGGCAAGTGGGCGCCACTCTTCATCGCGGTGTGCGGGCCTCTCACTATCGCGGCCTCTCTTGTTGCGGAGCACAGGCTCCAGACGCGCAGGCTCAGTAGTTGTGGCTCACGGGCCTAGTTGCGCCGCGGCATGTGGGGTCTTCCCAGACCAGGGCTCGAACCCATGTCCCCTGCATTGGCAGGCAGATTCTCAACCACTGCACCACCAGGGAAGCCCACTCATGCTTATCTTGATTTGGAATCTTGTGTGTCCTCCTTCTCCTAAATACCACCTCACATCCTAAAATCTCACCTCCTCTAGAAAGCTGTTTATGAAATTTCACAATGAAATAACCTTTTTTTTTTTTTTTAATGTTGGCAGTGTATCCTAGATACCTTTTGATGTATTTATGTATCTACCTCTAGTACACTGGAAGTGCTGGACCTAGAAGTGCAAGCAGAAAATGACTTACTTCTATCTTCATCACTCACTTTTCTACATCATTCCTCCCCTTCCCAGTCCAATACTGGAACTAATCGCGTAGCTTTTCTGGTTCTTTTCATGTATAAACAAAGTCTCATTTCTAGATATCTTTAAAAGTCCAGTCAAGCCTAAATTGACTACAATCTCTGATCTTTTCAGTCTTCTTAGCTCCTGCTGTTCCTGCTGGGGCCCCAAAGCTGGCAGACAGCCCTATTGGTTGTATTATTTTAAGAGGATTCTAACTCAACTCTCTTTGCCCTTTGGTAAAACTTGAAGGCTTTGCTCTCTTTGCAATGCAATTCTAAGCAGCTCCAGCCAAGTTTTAGATTTAAGCTTTCTGAAGGGAACATCCAACACCAAATCTCTTTGCCTTACCAAGGATGATAGTCAAAGAAATCATTCAATGTGCTCTGACCCAGTAACAGAACAGGATGGGTCTTTGAAATTCTATAGCTCAGCAAATAAAAGCCTGATGTCAGTGTTCCTTCTGACAAGCACAAAAATCTAAGGATTACCTTTCTTGCTTTCTATATTTCAGGTTAGCTGGGGAAACATAATAAGTAATATTGGGGGGAAAACCAACATGGCATTCACTCCTCAGCTCCTTCCTTGGGGCAGAGAGTAAAGAGTGGTATCAATCAGTATCATACACCACATTCACAGAATGAAGGGGAAAAGAACTCCCGTATGATCCTCTCATTGATGCAGAGAAAGCATTTGACAAAAGTCAGCACCCTTGATAGAAATACTCAACAAACCAGAAACAGAAGGACACTATCTCAACAGAATAAAGACCTTATATGAAAACCCATAGCTAACATCATACTCAATGGTGAAAGACTGAAAGCTTGTCCTCTAAGATCAGGAAATGCCTACTAAAAAGAGTTCCTGGACCCTATTCCAACATGTGTGTGTTGAAGCTTCCCTACACCAACGAGCAATTCTCCTTCGCCAGCAGGGTATGCAAAAATTCAACTCAATTCTGATACTATCTACCTGGAGATAGAATCATATTCCACAGGTAAAGGGCTCGGTTGCAGAAGACTCCACTTCAGATGCCAGTCACAAGTCCAGGTTCTTACCTGGTCTTCTGATCTACTGGCTATAAATCAGAGGTTCCCACATCCCCTTCCTTGGGTTTGATTAATTTGCTAAAGTGGCTCATAGACCTCAGGAAGTCTTGTTTACTTACTAGATTACCGATTTATTGTAGAAGGATATTAAAGGATATAACTCAACAGTCAGATGAAGAGATACATAGGGTAAGTTCCCAAAGAAAAGGGCTTCTGTCCTTGTGGAGGTTGGGGCCTGACACCTTGACACGTGGAAGGATTCCATTTCCTGACATAGAAGCTCCTTGAAAGGGGACAAAAACCATCCTTTTGGACTTTTATGGAGGCTTCATTACCTAGTTATGATTGGCTAAATCTTTGGCCAATGGCGATTGAGTCAACCTCCTCTACCCTCCCAGGAAATCAAGTTGTGAGACTGAAGGTTCCAACCCTCTAATCACATGGTTGGTTCTCTGGCAGCCAGCCCCCACAGTTGGATGGGATCCAAAAGTCACTTTCCCTGAAGCATTTTCAGGAACTAAGGACTAGATAACTAATATCCTACTGCTCTTATAACTCAGGAAATTCCATGTTTGGGGAGGTGTGAGCCAGGAACTGTGGATGGAGAACAAATACATATAAGAAACACATATTTGGTTGTTTGAATGACCATAAATTATAAATTACAAAAAACCTGCTTTTGTCACTTCTCTTCACTGGTACTGGATGCCCTAGTCAGAACAATTAGATAAGACAATGAAATAAAAATGAATCCAAACTGGAATGGAAGAAGTAACATTATTTCTGTTTGCAGCAACATGATCTTATATGTTGAAAGCCCTAAAGATTTCACACACACACACTCTCTGTTAGAACTAATAAAATAATTCAGTAAAGTTGTAAGATAAAAAATCAAGGCACAAAAATCAGTTGCATTTCTACACACTATATATTACGCTATACACTAACGGTGAACAATCTGAAGAGGAAATTAAGAAAACAATTCCATTTACAATAGCATCAAAAAGAATGAAATACCTAGGAATAAATTTAACCAATGAGGCAAAAGATGTGTACACTGAAAACTACAAAATGTTGCTAAAGAAATTAAGGAAGACACAGATAAATTGAAAAACATCCCATGTTGATGAACTGGAAGGCTCAATATTGTTAAAATGTCAATACTACCTAAAGCAATTTACAGATTTAATAAAATTCATATCAAAATCTCATGAGCATATTTTGCAAATGGGATTTCAAAATCTATCCTAAAATTTACATGGAATTTCAAGGGACTCCAAAAGACCAAAACAATCTTGAAAAAGAATAAAGTTGGAGGTCTCACGTTTCAATTTCAAAACTTATTACTAAGCTAAAGTAATCAAAACAGTGTGGTAACTTGTTAAAACCATTCATATTGACCAATAGAATAGAACAAAAAGCCCAGAAATAAGACCTCACATATATGATCAAATAATCTTCAGCAAGCATGACAAAACCATTTAATGAGGATATGACAGTCTTTTGAACAATTGGTGATGGAAAAGCTGGACACTTTTCCAAAGAAGATATGCAAATGGCCATGAAAGACATGAAAAGATGAAATAAGTGAATAAGCTAGTCATAAAATGACAAACACTGTATGATTCTACCTATATGAAATACCCGAATAGTCAAATTCGTAGAGACAGAAAATAGAATGGTGGTTACAATTGGCTGTGGGGAGGAGAAACTGAGGAGTTATTTCATGGGTATAAATTTTCAGTTTTGCAAGATGAAAAGGTTCTCTAGATTGGTTAAATGACCATGTGAATGTATTGACACTACTGAACTGTACATTTAAAAATGGTTAAGATGGTAAATTTTACGTTATATCTATCTTATCTCAATTAAAAATAAATTTTAAAATTCTTCAGCAGTGGGCCCACTTCTCATTGCTGTCCATCACCAAGTGGATGTTAGAAAAGTTTGAGCCTTAGAACAACTACTTTGAAAGCCATCAATGTGACCTACATTAAAATTTATTGTATTGAAATATATTTACTATAACTAAATCTTATAAAATCTGTCAGCTTTTTAAAAAATTAAAATCTGTTGAAATATACTTAAATAAAATATTTAATGAATGGAATCCATGAAGCTTCAGATTTTGACAGGTTCATTGAATTATAATGATTGAAAACAAAGCTTGAAAATGAGAAGGCATTGGCACTAATCACAACAAAATCAAAGCAGGAGTTTAACAAATTAAAGAATGAGGGCTCAAATTACTTATAAAGTATAATTTTGAAATTCCCTAATTTGTGCTTTGGAACACCTTGACTTGGAAAAATATATTCATTGGAGTTGTTAACTTGGTTAAATTTATATTTAATAACATAATGAAATGAAATTGATGAGGCCTAATTTTGCAGCATCTAATTTTGAAACATTAACAAATATGAATAGAGAAATTATTTGATGAATTATACTGTGTTAAAATATTTGTTGAAGAAACACATTCTTAATGGAAAAAAAAAATACCTGTGAGAATATTTGAGTTCCAATTTATACAGTTTAACACAGAAAAAATGGAAATGAGAATATTTTTAATTTAGCAGAATTTTCTCTGAGTTTACCAGTTATATCAGCACCTATAGAAAGAATAGTCTCTCAAATGCAAATATTATGGTCTATATAGAAGCATCAAAGATGTCAACAATTTCAAATTCATGAACCTTCAAAAGTAACTTTGAGACAAATTTCAGGCACATCCTCTCCAACAGTTAGCATTTTTGGATTTTAATTTTTAATATTCTCAGTGTGTTAAATGGTATCTCAAGAGGAGAAAATATACATTCTTGAAGATTTATTTCTATGTTTTCATATTGTTAAGTCATATCATTCGGAAAGGGAAGAGGGAAGGGGGAAAGGACAAATTCGGGGTATGGAATTAATAGATAAAAACTACTATGAATAGTAGATATATAAAAGAGATAAGCAACAAGGATATACTGCATAGCACAGGAAATTATAGCCATTATCTTATAATAGCCTATAATGGAGTATAATCTGTCAAAATACTGAATCACTATGCTGTACACCTGAAACTAATACAATATTGTAAGTCAACTCATTTCAATTAAAAATTCTGATTATTTACTGCTGGTATATATTTTTTAAAATTTGGAATAGACATAAGATTCTTGGATTGCAGATCTTTTTCCACGGTAAAATGTAAATGTTAGTTCAGGCTTTCTGGTTGTGAAATTGCATTGCAGAAGTCACAGTTGGGCAAGAAATTATCAAATTTCCCTGAATGGATCACCTGGATGCCTTGTGTATTCCTTTCTGCCTCCATTTTGTAACAGTAGTCCAAGCTCATTTTGATAATCTATCAATTACCCCTGCCAAGATGGTGATTCCTTTCCTTCCCTGCTGGTCTCTTGGAAGAAGTGTCCCAGAATTCCCAGGCACTTGTCCAGCTAATGGTTACCTGGGACATTTGCTGTGTCTCCAGGTGAAACTATGCTCTCTTTGGGTGACAGGGGCTGGTAATATGCCACCTACTACAGGTGGGAAACTCATTGCCAGCTGGGCAGCAAGCAGTCCATTTCCAAAACCCCTCATAGCGCCTGCTTTCTCAGATCACTTTCAATACCATTGCTATAGTTTGGCATCCCTGGATGTAGTTACTGAGATGGAGTTTAGTCTGCAGGTTATTTACTAGGAATCTACTCCCTTGGATGAGAAGGAAAGAAAGCAAGATTGGGTAGAAGAATATGTTGAATTGTGTCAAACGTCTGGCAAAGCGTCTTCCAGATCCACAGGGAGCTCTGGAACAAACATGGTCTATCAGAGTTGTACAAAGTTGGACCTTTATACACAAGTATTGATCAGTCATTCGATGTGGACAACCCTAGGAAGGGTGTGCCCTAGATCTCTGCAGCTTAACAAAGCTGAAGTGACTTACAGCTGGAACAATCGAAGGGGGAATCTAAACGGACTATCTGTGTTTCTACACAGGCTGCAAATTTCTCCTCTTTGTCTTCAGTATTTCAGGTTTTTATATTTTGCTCTGTGCTTTTTGATGTTTCACTCACTCTTCTAGGTCAAAAATAAAGCTCTCGATAAGAATCTATGGAATTGCTTAATGGGAAAATCATGGTTTTTTCTAACTGTATAATGTATTTTGGGAGATACTTTTCTCTTAAGTGCTCTTATATTTTCACTCAGGTTTTCATCTAAAGCCTTGGCTGTCCTTTTTCATTGGGTCAATGTTGTGATCACTCGACATGGTTTTCTGCTTCCTGAGTGCTTAATCTCTGAAGAATTGGTGATTTTTCTTTGGCAGCTTATGGGGCATCCAGACTGGTTACTTCTATATCCTAAAATGTGCTGAGGAAGGGGCTCTCTTCCCCTGTGGGGCAGGAGACAGTGTACAAGAAGTGGTGCTGCCTCCCCTGACCAGGAGCTAGAAAGATGCTCTCTCCACTGTCTTGGCTCCCTGGATTTTTAGAGTCAGGACTCTGTCAATTTATTCAAATTGCAGTTTCCGTCTTGTCCATTGTCTAAAACTGTTTGATGATCATCACCTTTCTCTGATTAAAAAAAAAGGTACAAAATACTCGTTATACTTCTTTCCATTCATATTCAGTTTTCCTTGCAGTGGCAATGCGTGGAGAAGCTGTAAGTATTCTTCTGAAATTCCTTTTGACTCTCTGAGACTCAGTTTCCCCTTCTAAGATTTTACTTCTTGAGGAAATCATTTCTTTAATTCTGATTATTTCTGGAATACCCTACACAGAACTGCCTATACAGGAAAAAAGGCAGACCTGATAGAAAACTATAGCACATCATTGTTAGAGGAAGAAAGTTTCTGGAATCTGACTTGAATTTGAATCTCAAATGTGTCATTTACTTTATTTAAATCCTGGACAAATGATTTAGTTAAAACAGAACTCAATACATTCTCCTTAAATAATGTTTTTAAAACACCCTGAAATTTAGTAGTGTTGCTTAAGAAATTATTTACATATACTATTTATTTGGTGGGGTTTGAACTTAGGACTGGCTGATTCTAAGCATACTTTTTTTTTCTTACTACATATGCAGACTTATTTATTATAATGTAACTTCCAGCTTGTATTCCAGAAAATTATATATCATCACAGAAACTTGAATTTAATATAATTTTCACATGACACAAAGTATTATTCCTTTAAAAATTTTTTTCTGCCATTTAAAAATGTAGCAAATATAGGCCATCAAAAGGTATTGCTAAATTCTACTGCATTATAACTGGATTGGAACTGAGGGATGAATGGGAATAAAAGAAAGATAATAAATGTTGGGTGGGGAAGTGAGAGGGACATAGTGAGAGATAGAGATGGAGGTAAAGACAGAGATACACGAGAGAGAAAGAGTGACAGAGGCACATACAAACAAAGGAGAAAAGAGAGAGAGAGAGAGACAAAATATTTGGCCTTTGACTTTCCACCTTGTGGAATAGTAGTAGTTCAAGCCAATTAGATATAAAGGCAAGATAACTCTAGCTGACACATTTGGATATGCATACACACAAAAAGAATTGATCCCTTAATTCTGTCACTAGCTAGTTAGTTTATTATAGGTGTCAGCAAACTACAAACCATGGACCAAATCCAACTCGACACCTGTTTTTGTATGGCCTGCAAGATAAGAATATTTTAACATTTTTAAATTGTTAAAAAAAAAACACAAAAGAAGAATAATATTTTGTGCTGTGTGTAAATTAAATGAAATTAAAATTTTCATGATTATATTAACTAAACTTTTATTGAAACACAGACACACCAATTTGTTTGCATGTTGTTTTTGGCTGCTTTTGTGCTTGCTGCAAGACAGAGTTAAGCAGTTACCACGAAGACTGTATGGCTTGCAAAGCCTAAATGATATACAGTCTGGCCCTCATGCTCAGTGTCTCCTGGTCTATAGCCATACTTGTTACAGGGATCCAAATTTTGGTTTATAATTTTTACAAACTTTGGACTCATGTGACCTATTCTGAGTGTTCAAGGAAAGACTCTGATGGATGTGCTGACACTCCTTCTTAAGAAGTGACATCAATAAAGTTGTTTCAGAGTCAGCAGGTCTAGAAACACACAGTATCCTGCCTGCCAAATGGGTCATATTAATAAATATCCAAATAGGTTACACCATATGTCTTACTTTGTGCTAGAACATCTTGGTAATTATCAAATGGCTTCATTGAGCACACTCATTCCCTATCATATACTTCCAGCTCCTTTTAATTGCATTTTCACTATTCTCCTACAAATAGTTCTGTGGATTTGTCTCCTTATCTTATTATGTTTAAGGTCTTGCTGAACTGTACCTGGAGGTTAACACTTGGTTGAATGGCAGTGTGGGTCAAACCAGAATTTCAACATAAAATTCTCTGACAATGTTTTTCCAAGGAACTGCGGGGTCTTCATTGAACC
Source organism: Eschrichtius robustus (assembly GCF_028021215.1). NCBI lineage: Eukaryota > Metazoa > Chordata > Mammalia > Artiodactyla > Eschrichtiidae > Eschrichtius > Eschrichtius robustus. The sequence goes on along the minus strand of NC_090827.1, from coordinate 106,443,801 downwards.
CAATGCTATATCCTGAAAAAAACTTTCTATTGCCTCGTTTCTGTTTAAGAATTTGCCCCTTTTACTGATTTCAGCATTCAATTATCTTTTTTGTTTTTTTAAATTTCTCAACTTTTATTTATTTATATATATATTTATTTATATATAAAGATACAAATGACTGGATTTTATTGCATTTATCATTTCTAATTATAGATCTTATTTTTTAAAAAAGCATATAATCAAAGCTTTGGATAAAGGTTATATATCCTGTGATCCTTTATTTATTTATTTATTTCACGTTTTTATTGGAGTATAATTGCTTTACAATGGTGTGTTAGTTTCTGCTTTATAACAAAGTGAAACAGCTTTACATATACATATATCCCCATATCTCTTCCCTCTTGCATCTCCCTCCCTCCCACCCTCCCTATCCCACCCTTCTAACTGGTCACAAAGCACCGAGCTGATCTCCCTGTGCTATGAGACTGCTTCCCACTAGCTATCTGTTTTACATTGGGTAGTGTATATATGTCCATGCCACTCTCTCACTTTGTCCCAGCTTAACCTTCCCCCTCCCCGTGTCCTCAAGTCTATTTTCTAGTAGGTCTGCGTCTTTATTCCCGTTTTGCCCCTAGGTTCTTCATGACCACTTTTTTTTGTTTTTTTTTTAGATTCCATATATATGTGTTAGCATATGGTATTTGTTTTTCTCTTTCTTACTAACTTCACTCTGTAAGACAGACTCTAGGTCCATCCACATCACTACAAATAACTCAATTTCATTTCTTTTTATGGCTGAGTAATATTCCATTGTATATATATGCTACATCTTCTTTATCCATTCATCTGTCGATGGACACTTAGGTGCTTCCATGTCCTGACTATTGTAAATAGAGCTGTAATGAACACTGTGGCACATGACTCTCTTTGAATTATGATTTTCTCAGGGTATATGCCCAGTAGTGGGATTGCTGGGTCGTATGGTAGTTCTATTTTTAGTTTTTTAAGAAACATCCATATTGTTCTCCATAGTGGCTGTATCAATTTACATACCCACCAACAGTGCAGGAGGGTTCCCTTTTCTCCACACCCTCTCCAGCATTTATTGTTTGTAGATTTTTTGATGGTGGCCATTCTGACTGGTGTGAGGTGATACCTCATTGTAGTTTTGATTTGCACTTCTCTAATGATTAGTGATGTTGAGCATCCTTTCATGTGTTTGTTGACAATCTGTAAATCTTTGTAGAAATGTCTATTTAGGTCTTCTGCCCATTTTTGGATTGGGTTGTTTGTTTTTTTTGATATTGAGCCACGTGAGCTACTTGTAAATTTTGGAGATTAATCCTTTGTCAGTTGCTTCATTTGCAAATATTTTCTCCCATTCTGAGGGTTGTCTTTTCGTCTTGTTTATGGTTTCCTTTGCTGTGCAAAAGCTTTTAAGTTTCATTAGTTCCCATTTGTTTATTTTTGTTTTTATTTCCATTTCTCTAGGAGGTGGGTCAAAAAGGATCTTGCTGTGATTTATGTCCTAGAGTGTTCTGCCTATATTTTCCTCTAAGAGTTTGATAGTGTCTGGCCTTACATTTAGGTCTTTAATCCATTTTGAGTTTATTTTTGTGTATGGTTTTAGGGAGTGTCCTATTTTCATTCTTTTACATGTAGCTGTCCAGTTTTCCCAGCACCACTTATTGAAGAGGCCGTCTTTTCTCCATTGTATATTCTTGCCACCTTTATCAAAGATAAGGTGACCATATGTGTGTGGGTTTATCTCTGGACTTTCTATCCTGTTCCATTGATCTATATTTCTGTTTCTATGCCAGTACCATACTGTCTTGATTACTGTACCTTTGTAGTATAGTCTGAAGTCTGGGAGCCTGATTCCTCTGGCTCCGTTTTTCTTTCTCAAGATTGCTTTGGCTATTTGGGGTCTTTTGTGTTTCCATACAGATTGTGAAATTCTTTGCTCTAGTTCTGTGAAAAATGCCAGTGGTAATTTGACAGGGATTGCATTGAATCTGTAGATTGCTTTGGGTAGTAGAGTCATTTTCACAATGTTGATTCTTCCAATCCAAGAACATGGTATATCTCTCCATCTATTTGTATCATCTTTAATTTCTTTCATCAGTGTCTTATAATTTTCTGCATACAGGAGTTTTGTCTCCTTCAGTAGGTTTATTCCTAAGTATTTTATTCTTTTTGTTGCAATGGTAAATGGGAGTGTTTTCTTCATTTCAGTTTCAGATTTTTCATCATTATTTCATCATCATTTTCATCATTTCATCATAGGAATGCAAGAGATTTCTGTGCATTAATTTTGTATCCTGCTACTTTACCAAATTCATTGTTTAGCTCTAGTAGTTTTCTAGTAGCATCTTTAGGATTCTCTGTGTATAGTATCATGTCATCTGCAAACAGTGACAGCTTTACTTCTTCTTTTCCGATTTGGATTCCTTTTATTTCTTTTTCTTCTCTGATTGCTGTGACTAAAACTTCCAAAACTATGTTGAATAATAGTGGTGAGAGTGGGCAACCTTGTCTTGTTCCTGATCTTAGTGGAAATGGTTTCAATTTTTTCACCATTGAGGATGATGTTGGCTGTGTGTTTGTCATATATGGCCTTTATTATGTTGAGGTAAGCTCCCTCTATGCCTACTTTCTGGAGGGTTTTTATCATAAATGGGTGTCGAATTTTGTCGAAAGCTTTTTCTACGTCTATTGAGATGATCATATGGTTTTCTCCTTCAATTTGTTAATATGGTTTATCATATTGATTGATTTGTGTATATTGAGGAATCCTTGTATTCCTGAGATAAACCCCACTTGACCATGGTGTATGATCCTTTTAATGTGCTGTTGGATTCTGTTTGCTAGTATTTTCTGGAGGACTTTTGCATCTATGTTCATCAGTGCTATTGGCCTGTAGTTTTCTTTCTTTGTGACATCTTTTTCTGGTTTTGGTATCAGGGTGATTGTGGCCTCGTACAATGAGTTTCGGAGTGTTCCTCCCTCTGCAATATTTTGGAAGAGTTTGAGAAGGATAGGTGTTAGCTCTTCTCTAAATGTTTGATAGAATTCGTCTGTGAAGCCATTTGGTCCTGGGGTTTTGTTTGTTGGCAGATTTTTAATCACAGTTTCAATTTCAGTGCTTGTGATTGTTCTGTTCATTTTTTCTATTTCTTCTTGGTTCAGTCTCGGAAGGTTGTGCATTTCTAAGAATTTTTCCACTTCTTCCAGGTTGTCCATTTTATTGGCACATAGTTGCTTGTAGCAATCTCTCATGATCCTTTGTATTTCTGCAGTGTCAGTTGTTACTTCCCCTTTTTCATTTCTAATTCTATTGATTTGAGTCTTCTCCCTTGTTTTCTTGATGAGTATGGCTAATGGTTTATCAATTATGTTTATCTTCTCAAAGAACAAGGTTTTCGTTTCATTGATCTTTGCTATCGTTCCCTTCATTTCTTTTTCATTTATTTCTGATCTGATCTTTATGATTTCTTCTGCTAACTTTGGGGTTCTTTTGTTCTTCTTTCTCTTATTGCTTTAGGTGTAAGATTAGGTTGTTAATTTGAGATGTTTCTTGTTTCTTAAGGTAGGATTATATTGCTATAAACTTCCTTCTTAGAACTGCTTTTGCTGCATCCCATAGGTTTTGGGTCATCGTGTTTTCATTGTCATTTGTTTCCAAGTATGTTTTGATTTCCTGTTTGATTTCTTCAGTGATCTCTTGGTTATTAAGTAGGGTATTGTTTAGCCTCCATGTGTTTGTATTATTTACAGATTTTTTCCTGCAATTCATATCTAGTCTCATGGCTTTGTGGTCAGAAAAGATACATGATACGATTTCAGTTTTCTTATATTTACCAAGGCTTGACTTGTGACCCAAGATATGATCTATCCTGGAGAATGTTCCATGACCACTTGAGAAGAAAACGTATTCTGTTGTTTTTGGATGGAATGTCCTATAAATATCAATTAAGTCCATCTTGTTTAATGTATCATTTAAAGCTTGTGTTTCCTTATTCATTTTCATTTTGGGTGATCTGTCCATTGGTGAAAGTGGGGTGTTAAAGTCCCCTACTATGATTGTGTTACTGTCGATTACCCTTTTATGGCTGTTAGTCTTTGCCTTATGTATTGAGGTGCTCCTATGTTGCATGCATAAATATTTACAATTGTTTTATCTTCTTCTTGGAGTGATCCCTTGATCATTATGTAGTGTCCTTCTTTATCTCTTGTAATATGCTTTGTTTTAAAGTCTATTTAGTCTGATATGAGAATTGCTACTCCAGCTTTCTTTTGATTTCCATTTGCATGGAATATCTTTTTCCATTCCCTCACTTTCAGTCTGTATGTGTCCCTAGGTCTGAAGTGGGTCTCTTTTAGGCAGCATATATATGGGTCTTGTTTCTGTACCCATTCAGCCAGTCTATGTCTTTTGGTTGGAGCATTTAATCCATTTACATTTAAGGTAATTATCGATATGTATGTTCCTGTTACCATTTTCTTAATTGTTTTGGGTTTGTTATTGTAGGTGTTTTCCTTCTCTTGTGTTTCCTGCCTAGAGAAGTTCCTTTAGCATTTGCTGCAAAGTTGGTTCGGTTGTGCTGAATTCTCCTACCTTTTGATTGTCTGTAAAGCTTTTAATTTCTCCATCAAATCTGAATGAGATCCTTGCTGGATAGAGTAATCTTGGTTGTGAGTTTTTCCCTTTCATTACTTTAAATATGTCCTGCCACTCCTTCTGGCTTGCAGAGTTTCTGCTGAATGATCAGCCGTTAACCTTATGGGGATTCCCTTGTATGTTATTTGTTGTTTTTCCCTTGCTGCTTTTAACATTTTTTCTTTGTATTTAATTTTTGCTAATTTGATTAATATGTGTCTTGGTGGATTTATCCTGTATGGGACTCTCTGTGCTTCCTGGACTTGATTAACTATTTCCTTTCCCATATTAGGGAAGTTTTCAACTATCATCTATTAAAATATTTTCTCAGTCCCTTTCTTCTTCTCTTCTTCTTCTGGGACCACTATAATTCGAATGTTGGTGCATTTAATATTGTCCCAGAGGTTTCTAAGACTGTCCTCAATTCTTTTCATTCTTTTTTCTTTATTCTGCTCTGCAGTAGTTATTTCCACTATTTTATCTTCCAGGTCACTTATCCGTTCTTCTGCCTCAGTTATTCTACTATTGATTCCTTCTAGAGAATTTTTAATTTCATTTATTGTGTTGTTCATGATTGTTTGTTTGCTCTTTTATCCTTCTAGGTCCCTGTTAAACGTTTCTTGTATTTTCTCCATTCTATTTCCAAGATTTTGGATCATCTTTACTATCATTATTCTGAATTCTTTTTCAGGTAGACTGCCTATTTCCCCTTCATTTGTTAGGTCTGGTGGGTTTTTGCCTTGCTCCTTCATCTGCTGTGTGTTTCTCTGTCATCTCATTTTGTTTAACTTACTGGGTTTGGGGTCTCCTTTTCCCAGGTTGCAGTTTCGTAGTTCCCTTTGTTTTGGTGTCTGCCCCCAGTGGCTAAGGTTGGTTCAGTGGGTTGTGTAGGCTTCCTGGTGGAGGGGACTAGTGCCTGTGTTCTGGTGGATGAGGCTGGATCTTGTCTCTCTGGTGGTCAGGTCCACCTCTTGTGGTGTGTTTCTGGGGATCTGTGACCTTATTATGATTTTAGGCAGCCTCTCTGCTAATGGGTGGGGTTGTGTTCCTGTTTTGCTAGTTGTTTGGAATAGGGTGTCCAGTACTGCAGCTTTCTGGTCGTTGAGTGGAGCTGGGTCTTGGTGTTGAGAAGGAGATCTCTGGGAGATTTTTCACCGTTTGATATTATGTGGAGCTGAGAGGTCTCTGGTGGACCAATGTCCTGAACTTGGCTCTCCCACCTCAGAGGCACAGCCCTGACACCTGGCTGGAGCACCAAGAGTTTGTCATCCACACGACTCAGAATAAAAGGGAAAAAAAAAGAAAGAAAGAAAGAAAAAGATAAAATAAAATAAAATAAAATAAGATAAAATAAAAAAGTTATTAAAATAAAAAACAAAAGATAATTATTAAAAATAATTTCTAAAGTAGTTAATAAAAAGAAAGAAAGAAGAAAACAACCAAACCAAAAAACAAATCCACCAATGATAACAAGCATTTAAAATGATACAAAAAAAAAAACAACAAAAAAAACGGACAGACAGAACCCTAGGATAAATGGTAAAAGCAAAGCTATACAGAGAAAATCACGCACAGAAGCATATGCATACACTTTCACAAAAAGAGAAAAAGTGAAAAATATATATATATCATTGTTCCCAAAGTCCACCTCCTCAATTTGGGATGATTCATTGTCTATTCATGTATTCCACAGATGCAGGGTACATCAAGTTGACTGTGGAGATTTAATCTGCTGCTCCTGAGGCTGCTGGGAGAGATTTCCCTTTCTCTTCTTTGTTCACACAGCTCCTGGGGTTCAGCTTTGGATTTGGCCCCGCCTCTGCGTGTAGGTCGCCTGAAGGCATCTGTTCTTCGCTCAGACAGGACGGGGTTAAAGGAGCAGCTGATTCGGGGGCTCTGGCTCACTCAGGCTGGGGGGAGGGAGGGGTACTGGATGCGGGGTGAGCCTGCAGCGGCAGAGGCCAGCGTGAAGTTGCACCAGGCTGAGGCGCCGTGTGTTCTCCCAGGGAAGTTGTCCCTGGATCAGGGACCCTGCAGTGGCAGGCTGCACAGGCTCCCAGGAGGGGAGGTGTGGATAGTGACGTGTGCTTGCACACAGGCTTCTCGGTGGCTGCAGCAGCAGCCTTAGCGTCTCATGCCCATCTCTGGGGTCCATGCTGATAGCCGTGGCTAGCGCCCGTCTCTGGAACTCCTTTAAGTGGCGCCCTTAATCCCTTCTCCTCGAGCACCAGGAAACAAAGAGGCAAGAAAAAGTCTCTTGCCTCTTTGGCAGTTCCAGACCTTTTCCCGGACTCCCTCCCAGCTAGCTGTGGCACACTAGCCCCCTTCAGGCTGTGTTCATGCCGCCAACCCCAGTCCTCCCCCTGGGATCTGATCTCCGAAGCCCGAGCCTCAGCTCCCAGCCCCCGCCTGCCCTGACGGGTGAGCAGACAAGCCTCTTGGGCTTGTGAGTGCTCGTCGGCACCGATCCTCTGTGCGGGAATCTCTCCGCTTTGCCCTCCGCACCCCTGTTGCTGCGCTCTCCTCCGTGGCTCCGAAGCTCCCCCTCCGCCACCCGCGGTCTCTGCCCGCGAAGGGGCTTCCTAGTGTGTGGAAACCTTTCCTCCTTCACAGCTCCCTCCCACTGGTGCAGGTCTCATCCCTATTCTTTTGTCTCTGTTTTTTCTTTTGCCCTACCCAGATACGTGGGGAGTTTCTTGCCTTTTGGGAGGTCTGAGGTCTTCTGCCAGCGTTCAGCAGGTGTTCTGTAGGAGCTGTCCCACATGTAGATGTATTTCTGATGTATTTGTGGTGAGGAAGGTGATCTCCACGTCTTACTCTTCCGCCATCTTGAAGCTCCTCCTCTGTTGTTTTAACTTTCATTGATCTCTTTGGTTACTGCTTCAGGTATGTCCCTTCTTATTCTTTACAGCAATAAAAGATAGAGCAGTGAAAAAATGAAAATAATTTTTAACTGACTTCTTTAAAACAGCTTTATTGAGGTATAACTGATATACATAGAATTGCACATATTTAATATATACAATTTAATGAATTTTGATATATGCAGACAACCATATACCATAACCACAATCAATGTAAGAGACATTCAACAACATTTCCTTGTGTTCCTTTGTTTTTCCTTTTGTTTTTGTTTGTTTTTGTCTTTTTTTTAGTGGGGAGTTGTTATTCAATGGGTATAAAGTTTTAGTTATGCTAGATGAATAAGTTCTAGAGAACAGCTGCACAACATATAGACTTTAGATAACAGTACATTATTGTACACTTCTAAATATGTTTAGAGGGTAGATATCATGTTAAGTGTTCTTATCATACGTGCACACACAAAAAACACTCCTGAGATATCTCATGTTTAAACTCAGCAAGGTGATTAATGTCTATCCTTATCAAACTATTTCAGAAAATTGAAGAGGAAAGCATGCTTCCAAATTTCATCTGTAAGGCCAGCATTACCTTGATACCAACAAGAAAAAAACATTACAAAAAAGAGAAAATTACAGGCCAATATCCCTGATGAACATAGATGGAAAAATCCTCAACAAAATATTAGCAAGCCAAATTCAACAATGTATTAAGGGCTGTACACAATGATTAAGTGGAATTTATTCCAGGGGTGCAAGGATGGTTCAATATCTGCAAATCAATCAATGTAATACCCCACATAACAAAATGAATGATAAAAATCATATGATCATCTCAATGGATGCAGAAAAAGCATTTTACAAAATTCAAGATTAATTATGATAAAAACTCTCAACTAAGTGGGTATAGAAGGAACATATCTCCACATAATGAAAACCACACATGACAAACCCACAGCTAACATCATACTCAATGGTTAAAAGCTGAAACCATTTCCTCTAAGGAATAAGACAAGGATTCCCACTATCACAACTTTTATTTAACATAGTGTAGGAAGTCCTAGCCACAGCAGTCAGACAAGAAAAAGAAATAAACGATATCTAAATTGGAAAGGAAGAAGTAAAACTGTCACTATTTGCAGATGACATGATACTATATATAGAAAACCCTAAAGACCACCAAAAAACTACTAATAAATGAATTCAGTAAGTTTTCAAGATAAAATAATCAATGTACATAAATCTGTTATATTTGAATACAGTAATAATAAATTATCAGAAAAAAATTAAGAAAACAATCCCATTTATAATTTCATCAAAAATAAAATACCTAGGAATAAATTTAACCAAGGAAGTGAATGACCTGTGCTCTGAAATCTATAAGACATTGATGGAAGAAATTGAAGACAACAAAAATAAATGGAAAGATATACAGTGTTTATGGACTGGAAGAATTAATACTGTTAAAAGTCCATACGACTCAAAGCAATATTTAGATTCAATTCAGTGTTTATCAAAATAGCAATGCCATTTTTCACAGAACTGGAACAAATAATCCTAAAATCTGAATGGAACCACAAAAGATCCTGAATAGTCAAAGCAATCTTAAGAAAGAATTGCAAAGCTGATTTCTCTCACCGATTTCAAATTATACTGAAAGCCATAGTAACCAAAACTGTATGTTTTGTACTGGCACAAAAACAGACACATAGATCAATGGAACAGAAGAGAGAGCCCCCAAATAAACCTATACTTATATGGTCAATTATTTTACAACAAAGGAGCCAAGAATATACTGTGGAGGAAAAACAGGCTCTTCAATAAATGGTACTGGGAAAAGTGGACAGCTACATGCAAAGGAATGAAATTAGACCATTTTCTCACACCACATACAAAAATAAACTCAATAACCAAAAACCCCAAACAACCCGACTAAAAATAGGCAGAAGACCTGAGGAGATATTTTCCAAGGAAGGAATACAGATGGCCAACTGACACATGAAAGGATGCTCAACATCACTAATCATCAGGGAAGTGCAAATCAAAACCACAGTGAGATATCACCTCACACCTTTAGGATGACTATTATCAAAAAGACAAAAAAAAAAAAGTGTTGGTGAGGATGTGGAGAGAAGGAAAATCTCATGCATTGTTGGTAGGAATGTAAGTTGGTGCAGCCACTATGGAAAACAGTATGAAGTTTCCTCAAAAAATAGAAAATAGAACTATCGTATAATCCAACAATTCCACTTCTGGGTATTTATCCAAAGAAGACAAAAACACTAATTCCAAAAGCTATATGCACCCCAATGTTCACTGCAACATTATTTACAATATCCAAGATATAGAAGCAACCTAAGTGTCTATTTATATACAAATGGATAAAGATACTTTATATATACAGTGGAATATTACCTATCCATAAAAAAGAATGAAGTCTTCCCATTGCAACAACCTGGATGGATCTAGAGGATATTATGGTAAGTGAAATGTGTCAGACAGAGAAAGACAAATACCATGTAATTTCACTTATATGTGACATCTAAGAAACAAAAAAAATGGAAAAAAAAACCAAAACTGAAACAAACTTACAAAATAAGAGAACAAACTGGTGGTTGTCAGAGGGGAGGGAGGTGAAGGAGTTGAGTGAAACAGGTGAAGAGGATTAAGAGGTACAAAATTTTAGTTATAAAATAAATAAGTCACAGGGATGTAATGTATGCATAGGGGATATAGTTAGTAGTATTGTAACAACTTTGTATGGTGACAGAAGGTTACTTGATTTATGGTGATGATCAATTTGTAATGTATATAAATGTTGAATCAGTATGTTTTACACCTGAAACTAACATAATATTGTACATCAACTATATTTCAATAAAAAAATTTAAAAAATAACTTTTCATATTAAAATAATTACAGATAAGTTTAAGCTGAATAGTCATTACTTGCACATATTTACCCCCATTTGTCAATCCTTCCAGCTTTCTCCTCTGTAAAAAATTGGGCATTCTACAGAATAAGCTATTATAAGCTTTACAAAGAAAGAAAACAAACTCAGTATGTTGAAAGAAAGGGAGCATAGAAGAATCCAATTTTCTATTATAATGTTTGGGATGAACACCTCACTCTCATGGTTATTTGAACTTAAATTCAAATGTTTGTATTTTTGCTTATATAAGCCCACATTTCTCATTTGCAGGAGGTAGTATAATGCACTTAGTCAAGGAATCATCTGCATAGCTTACAGTCAAATTGAGACTCAGTATTATGATATATCAAATTAGACAAATCACAGAAAATAATTTTCCTCTGACTAAACCTCAGCTGCATTTTGTCCTGGTTTAAATTTTTGTGGCTCTGGCTGTCCAAATAAATGTATGACTTCACAAGTTTGCTTGAATTGTGTGAGAAAGACAGGACTCATCAAGCTGACAGGATCATGAAACACTCTGACATCAGTTGCTTTGACTACTTTCAGCTGCATCAGTTTGTTATATTCTAATATTAGTTGACATCATGTGTGAATATATCATGGGGGGAAATAGTCCACAAGCTGACATAGTCTTGACCCAGAAACTTCTCCAAGAGCAAGAATTCTACTTGAATCCATCTATTGTGATTTTTCTCAGCCTAAAGAGTAAATGTGTTGGCATGTGTATGCTTATTCACCTGGTCAATATTTACGGAGCACCAGCGATAAGTAAATTCTCAGATATAAAGGTGAATTGACACATTGTTAATCCCCTCAAGGTATTCAGAGTCTCGTATAGAGGCAGACTTGTAAATCATACTACAAGGAGATGTACCATATACTATGACAGAATTATATACATGTGGCGAAAGAAAGACTTCTTAGAGAAGGGAATGCTCATGCTAAAAGCCGAGGGATGTGCAAGAGTAACCAGGACAACAAGGACATCCCATTCCAGAAAGAGAGTGGTGGATGATAGTTGGTTTCTAAAGATCTCTCCTTCCACCCTCATGAACCTCACCTCACAGTAACCCTGTCTTTGTGGGGTCCCAGCCCTTGAATCTGTCCTAGCTGTTGCATTTGCTCTTTGTTGGTAAACTGTGGCAGAACTGTTACTGTGTGATTTCCAAGGCTAGATCTTAAAAAAGTCTTACAACTTCCACCTGGGCCTCTTAGAGTTGCTTTTACAATGTCCCTATTGGAACCCATCTCAGAAGTGTACCTGAGCCATGTGGAGAGTCTCAGAGGATGAGACATCACACTGAGGAGAGTCCAGGGAGCCGCATGTCAAGGCACCAGACATGTGCATGAAGAAATTGTCTTAGAAGTGTATCCTTCAGCCCAAACTACTTTAGCTGAAGCCACTTGGAGCTGGACCATCTCTAAATTCATGTTCTCAAAACTATGAGCAAAATAAAGGATTGTTTTAAGCCACCAAGTTTTGGGGTAGTTTGTTACACAACAGTTAATAACCAGAATAGAGGGTATATGTGCAAAATGCAGAGATATGAAAAGGTTACTTCTAACCTGGGAATAGCAAGTAGTTTAATAGCTTAGTATGGCTGAAGAAAGAATGGTAGGGGAAATATATTACTGAGAACATTTGCAATTACAAGTGGGGGAACCCTAGCTCAGTCTGAGTCCAGAGGTGAAGCTGATTTCAGGCATGAAAGGGACAAATGATTTAAATGAGGTCTTTAGGTCTATTTCCTCCTCTCCCTCCTCCTACTTCTTCTTCCTCCCCCTCCTCCTCCTTCTTCCTCTTCTTCTTCTTCTTCTTCTTCTCCTTCTCCTTCTCCTCTTCCTCCTTCTTCTTCTTCTCTCTCTCTCATACACACACGCACACCACACACGCACAATTTACTTGTCACTCTACTATACTTTGTAATCTTTTACTTCCAGTTCCAAACTGAATAATCTGAGAGGCTCTTATTGACTCAACATGATTCATTTGTCCATCCCTGGACTAAACACAGTGGCCAGTAGTTGTGATTCACTGGGTCAAGATTATATTTTCTGTCCAGGGCTGGCGGGCACTGTGGGTAGTGTGTAGACAAGAAAGAAGCTATTTCTCCAAGGAACAGGGGGTGTTAGACCATAGTTGTTTACTACGGAGAGAATCACAGGAAGTCAACTTATTTCAGCAGTTATTTGGCATGGAAGGTTTTATATTTGGATTGCAGGTATAGCTTGGATTTTGACCAAATAGTGTTATATAGTCATTTTAGTTTGTGATTGATCAAGTGTGTTCTCTTGGCTATTTTGTTTGCCAAAAGCTGTGTGCATTTCTTTATTTCTGTATTCAGCCCCTTTTTGCTTTTATTAAAAATGTGTGATAATGCTTTTCTCTTTATAGGGAAAATATTGATACCTTATAAACATTGAGTTTTTCTTCCAGCTGTACAGATGGCTTTGTGTGACGAGAACAGTATTCTCCCATTTAATCCCTTTGTTATTCATCCATGACATACCGTTTCAAGATACTTAGTAAGGGAGTTTAGGCTATAGCTATGGTATCAATTCCTGAATTAATTCACTCATTCTCTAAGTATTTAACAATATGTTCCTTTCCTAGACTAGTCTGATAGATAGCTTGATAGATAAATAAATGATAGATAGAATTGGCCTTGAGTTTTCCATTGACCAAAAACAAGTAAAGATGCATGCAAAGACAGGGAGTTACAACAGTTTTGATTTTCTACAAAAGAAAACATAAAGTTGAAGATTTTTCTGGCAATTAAAAAAAGAAATTTCTCATAGGAAGCTTCATATAGAAGACTCAAAAAACAAGAGACACTTAGCAGTGTCTTTAATTATATCTTTCATACAGAAAAAAATTCCTGAAAATTTCTGAAACAAATAAGAGACAGCCCCTCCCCTCTATCACTTACATAATAGTATGAGAAAGAGGCATAATCATGAAGAATGGCAGTCTCGATGACGTAATTGTTCTGAAGTGGTCAGCTTGAGGTGCTATTGAAACAAAGAGGGTATGTTGTTAGCACAGCCAGGTCCTAATGGGTTTAGTTCTCCCTATGGACACACACATGCTATGGAGGTTCACCCACTCTGCTGTGGGATATGATGGACACAACTCGAGAGCATATATAGACTAAGTCATCAAAGCTATTAAGACATTTATTTAATGGCTCTGGATAGGGTTATGGGAGCAGGGAAAAGAAAGTCTTGTGGGAACATAGGCTATGACCTAACTTAGAACGCCTTAAAAAAGCTGAATTCTACCCAGATGTCTTGGCCTGTCTATTTAAATACAAATTCAGGGAGGTGAGATAAAATGTTATTTTAAGGATTTCCCCTGCAAAGAAGAAACTGACATTTTCTTCCATTTTAATTGGTTACTCTCTTTGACAGCTATCAGAAATATTATTCAGTGTTGCTACACTGTGTATTGTAAGGATAGGAAAAGCAAAAGGAATACTAGGCTTTTCTGACAGTAGTAAAGGAGGGCTAATTAAGATATGCATGAAGGAGAGTATAGGGTAGTAGTTAGGAGAACGAACTCTGAAGATGGATTCTGTGGCCGTGAATCCTGACACCACTAGTTACTAACTCTATGACCTTTTTTTTTTTTTTTTTAATGGTATCTCATTGTGGGTTTTTTTTTTTTAAATTATTTATTTATTTATGGCTGTGTTGGGTCTTTGTTTCTGTGCGAGGGCTTTCTCTAGTTGCGGCAAGTGGGGGCCACTCTTCATCGCGGTGCGCGGGCCTCTCACTATCGCGACTTCTCTTGTTGCGGAGCACAGGCTCCAGACGCGCAGGCTCAGTAGTTGTGGCTCACGGGCCTAGTTGCTCCACGGCATGTGGGATCTTCCCACACCAGGGCTCGAACCCGTGTCCCCTGCATTGGCAGGCAGATTCTCAACCACTGCGCCACCAGGGAGGCCCCCTAACTCTATGACCTTGAATGAGTTACTTAATCACTGTGCCTCAGCATCTTCATTTGTAAAATGGGGATAATCTATATACATATAGATTGCCATTAATTAGCAGTGCCATTAGATAACTTTTCTTATGATCTTTCTATAGCTATCTAGCTATCTAAACTATCTACTTATCCTTACACTAGATATATAATCTTCCTCATCTCACAGATGAGAAATTGAGGTACAGAGAAGTCTCAGCATCTTTGCCTGTGGATCTGGTTGTTTTTTTAACTGAAAATACTGGTCCAGACTAATATCAATCAAGTGAGGTTAATTTCACTGAGCCAGAAGACACAGGCTAAATGTGTCATGAGATATGTTTTAAAAAAAATCAGTCTTTCTAATATCAGCAGCAGCCCCGTTGCTCACTGGTCTGTTCTTTTAAAGGTTGCACCTTTCATTCTGAAGGACTTGAGCCCACGGCGTTCACAAACACTCCATGTATTCTTTGTTGTATCATGTCAAGCACTGCTTCTTCATAAAGCTGGGAAAAGAGAAATCAAAATCACTTATGGAATGTTTTCAGTCTGTACAAATCAAGCACCTGAAACCTCCAAATTATGAAACACAATCCTATTAGCACATTTGTTAAGAGCCCAGGATCTGTAGTCAGGCTGCCTAGGAAAGAATCTGGCTTAGAGACATCCTGGTTGTATGATCTTCAGCAAGTTAACTAATCACTCTTTGTGGAGATTCCTCATCTGCAAAATGGGATAATAATAGATCCCACCTCATAGGGTTGTTGTGAGGACTAAATAAATTAATATATGAAACTCATGCAGGACAGCACCTGGCAAATAATATCTCAGTTAATATTTGCTATAATATTTTTGCTTAATTTATTTTCTATCACTGAAGTTAAATAATGGATAATCTTTTAGCCAGGCACTCCAAGATCACAGCTCCCACCAGGCTCATTTTTTCCCTTTCTCCATCTCACTCTTTTTTACCAGTCACACTAAATTCTTTCTTAGGTTCTCCAACATGCAGACTCCTTTCTTTCTGATGATTTTAGTGTCGGTTGTTTTTATTGCTTGGACATCTCTTCCCCTGGTCTCCTTATCCTTCAGGTCTAGGTCTCAGTTTAATGTCAACAGCTCAAAGTAGAGGTCCCTGACCATCCCCCTCCCCAAGCTCTCCTTCACCAGGACACTGTGATTCCTGACTTCAGCACCCTCTTTCCTTCATACCGTGTATCACAATGTACAGTTATTTCATTATTTGTTGTTCTATTTCTTCTGTCTCCCCACTAAATTGTAAACTCCAGGAAGACAAACCCTATCTATCCTTTTCACTGTTTTTCAAAGATAAGTGGATGAAGTCCAAGTATAAACCACATAGTGGCACAGAACCTGACTATATTCCTTTTCCCTTGAAGTTCACTGTCAGATTTCTAGATGACATTATATAGTTTTTAATCTATTGTCCAGGAGGTTATATGTTAATAGTGGAGTAACTCACCTCAGGATCTCTGATTGCATCAATTTAGATGCATGATGTACAGTTTCATAAGATCTTAGAGCTAAAAGATATCTTTGGAGTCTTATGCCCAGTATGATCACATTAGTAATGAGAGAGTGAGGTTCTGGAGCAGAGGAATGACTTGTCCAATGCGGTAGATAATCAGAGAAAGTTGTTGGATCTGCTTTCTCCTCATTTAGTACTTTTTCCAAACCATCACTGTGTCTTTTTCTATTTTCACAGGTAATTGTCTTTTATTACTTCAAGCCAGAATCACTTCACTAGCTGCCTAACCTATTTACCCAACCATTACACTCTAGAGATTAGAGAGAGTCCTACTCTTGAGAAACACACATTTGATAGAAACACAATTCTGTATGATAATCACAATTAACCAGAGACAGCTGTGCAAGGTCAAAGGCACAGCTCTCTGTCCAGTGCTTACCGTGGGCTCAGTTCTCAGTGTGTTATGTGAGTTAACTGGTGAAATGTTCACAACTCTATGTGGTAGGTACTATCATCATGCCCATTTCACAAATGTGGAAACTGAGGCACTGCTTGAGTTACATTGCCAAGGTTCTTCAGTAGCACAGGAGTATAAACCTAGCTGAGTGCTCTCCTAATTACAGCACTGTCCTGCCCTACTCAAAGCAGAATAGGATGGAGCTGGGGAAAAGGATACCTTTTAGAGGAGACTGCACTGGACTGGGCCTTGAAGGACCTGGAATTCTTGGAATTTCTGATGTGCAGTATTTCCCTTCCAATAACATCTGTAGGAGCTCATTCTGGCTGGAAATTTCCCTTTTCTTTTTTTTTTTTTTTTTTGCACACACTCATGCTTATGTCTAGCATATTTAGAGTTGCCTCCTCCTCTCTGTTCAATCCTTCACTTCTCACCTCAGGTAGAGTTTTAAGGTGACAGATCAAAACACTTCTTGAGTATAAAAGTTTTGCATCAGAGTGTGCCCATGACTTCTCTGATTTCTCCTGTGGGACCACGTTTCTCCATTATACTTAACAACTAACTGATGACCATGGTCATGGTTCTATTCAGCCCTCGGTTTTCATGGTGGTCCCCAGTGATGGTTGGAGAGCCAAGCTAGATCCTATATTCCTGTGCCCCATTACATGTCGGGCACACACTGTCCACTGCATATGAACTCCTGGGACCTTCTTCCTGTTTTAGATCTCAAACACAAACCTAAACATGAGCTCTTGCTTACCTCTATGTGTTTCTATTTCTTTTTAGTGTCCTTTGAGATGCCTATCATCACAAACTTACTTTCTTTTTAACATCTCTTAAAACTTTTTATATGTTTGCAATGGAGCCAGATTTCTCCATAATCACATTCTGCCATCTTGGCTGAAATTTGCTCAATTGTGATTTGCATCATACAATGCTTTTTTCTCAGACTTGATCTCAGTTAATCATAAAAACCTGTGAGATTAAATAGTACAGTCTTTGACTTACAGATGGAGAAACAAACTCAGATGTTTTATAATTAAGCCTGCAGAATGGTATGGCTGGGGCTTGAGTATGTGTTGGTTAACAATTATGTTTAAGTTAGAGTGGTCAGGAGCAAGGGGTAGGAGTTCAGATAATGGGGGATTGCATTCAGACTCTACTACTTATTAGTTGTGAGATCATGAACATTCCTACATAAAATCTCAGTTTTTTCATCTGTGAAATGGAATAATAATTCCTATGACAAACCATTGTTTATATGAGACATAGCACAGTCAGTGCTAGGCAATTTGTAAATGCTTTCCAAATGGTCATTATGATTAGTTTCTGTAGTCAGCTACCTCTCTACTGTGTATAGGTAGGTAAAATTTCCAATTCAACCTGGAATTAAAGTATGTTAATCTGGAATGACAAATGTGAAATGCTATTAAAATTAATATCTATCTATTTCTTTTCATTATTCCAGCATTGAGTAAATTTCCCTCTGAATTTCATTGGCTCTAAAATACAGAGATTTTTTCTTGATCCTGAGAAATGCAGATTTACATCAGGATTGGATTTGGGGTCCTAAGAAGTTACTTTATGATCAGTGGTGGCATCCACTTCTCCCTTGCTTTCCCAAATAATTTGTTGGAATCTGATCATATTTTATATTAGTAATAAATCTTCAACTTACCATGTGGGACAAATTTGAAAAGAGTGGTCTAGTATTGCATGTTTTCATGTAAATTCCTCTTATTTCTTAACAAACAGTGCTGAAAAATCCTACTGTATATTTCTGGTGGTCATTTATGGTACTTACTTCTGTGCTCTTAAAAGATTTCCTCTAGACCAGAGCAGTGCATCTTAATTTTAACATAGGAATCATTTGGGGGATCTTGTGAAATTGCAGATTCTGATTTTGTAGGTTTGCAATAAAATTCTGCATTTTTAACAAGTACCCAACTTTGAGTAACAAGGTTCTGAGAATTCCCTAAACTAATTAAGGGATTTTATAATATATGTATTCCTGGGGTCTATTCTCAGTGATTCTGGTTCAATAAGAATGAAATTAGATGTCTATATATTTGAGTATCTACATAGGTAATTCTGATAATATATGACTTGTTTTGTAACTGCCAAAATATATTCCAATTATGAATGTTTTGATTAATTGGGGTCCAATCTATCTTTGAAGTCTATCCTTCTATGGTCTGTTCTTTGTGCTGCAGTACCATTAAATTACAATTTTATGAATATGCTATCTCTTCATGTGCTGTTTCCTTTGCTTAAAAAATATTTTTCATTCTGTTTATTGAGGAAATGACTACTCATCCTTAAAGATTTAGCTCTAGTACAACCCCCTCTAGGTAAGCTTCTTTGATGTTCTAGTTTAGTGGTTCTCAAATGTGATTTTGTCTCCCTCTTCCCTTAGGGACACTGATAAAGTCTAGAGACATTTTTGGTTGTCACAACTTGGGAGGATGGGCAGGTTGCTACTGGCATCTAGTAGGTAGAGGTCAGGGATGCTGTTAAACATTCTACAATACCTAGAACAGTCCCTACAACGAATAATTGTCTAGTCCAAAATATCTGTAGTGCTGAGATTGAGAAACCCTGCTCTAGGCTCTCAGATGTCCCTCTTTTATTTTCCTCCTGATTGCTTCTATATTACTACTTATCACAATTTTTATTGTCTATTTTTCTTTCTCCTGAGCAGTCTGTTATGTTCTTGGACAAGGAATTGTCCCTTTCATCTCTGTTTCCTCACAACCAGTGGATTGTGTGTGTGTGTGTGTGTGTGTGTGTGTGTGTGTGTATTCGTTCCATAAATATTGAATAAAATAAATGGCTAAATATCTCCTTGAATATATAACTGAACTTAAAAATAAACTCATATGCAGTGTTTTGTGGTGGGCAGATGGGATAACCCAAGATCTAGATAGATTCATGGACTTGAATGTGAGATGTTACTGCAGCCTGAAAGGCATAATATCAAATCATCAATCACCAACTGTAAGATCAACCTCCAGAGGAAGAAAACCTAAATAATAACGCTTGCCAATTGGAAGGAATACAATTGACTGGAACCAGCTGGTTTTGAACTCTCTAAAAGGCTGTGACCCATTTAATCAGTTTGGAGTGCATCCGTAACTTTGAAGATGGATCAGGAAGGATGGCAAACATGGACAAAGTCAGCTAAGACCAGCGACCTCCCCACTTACAATGTCTGATGTAAGACACAATGATTAAAAAAGAAAAAGCTATGTGCGTAGGGTCAAGGGTAAGGGTAGGAAGATGGGTCATTCTTTATGATTTTGAAAACTGACAGAATGTGTTTAGTTTGGAAAGATCTGAAAAACCTCACATAACTCAGCCTGTACTCCATTTCACCAACAGTGAGGGGAAATAATGAAATCTGCAGTTCCTGCTTTCTATCTGTCATCTAAGTCTTTCCAGGGACAGTAATCCTGGGTAGTGTCTTTCAGTTGGAGCCGTTTCCCTGGAGAGATGGAGTTATTAATAAGACATTGCAAGCTCATATACTTTCTCCTACCTGTTTTTGATTTTCCCTGTTTCTAGTGTAATTTCACTGATCTCTTGGAAACGAGACAAACAAGGGATGTTCTTCATTGCTCACGCTTTCCAAATGTGCTCCTCAAATTAAAATGCTGTACTTACTATGTGCAGAGTTCGGGTCTAGGAAATTGGAAATAATCTCTTACATTTGTATGGGATCCTCCTGAAGAGCACATATTACATTTGCTTTCTTTTAGCCTCACGTTATCAAACTGATTCACTTGTCTTTCCTTATTTTCAAAACTGTCAACCCCTCCATAATTTTAATTTCAAGGATCATTTTTCTTCTCATGCCTTTAGTGCTTATTCCCATTAATACTCCAATTTAGTATTTCTTGAAGCTCACTAAGACTTAGAATCCACTGATATTTCATTTTACTGTCACTTTTCCCCTCATGACCTCACTTAATCATCATTGAGTCTAAGGTCATTATTCATCCCTTTTATCCTCCCTCAGTCCCTCTACCCTTCTTTCCCCCTTATTATATTTGCCTGGCTGAACACCCAACCTGGCTAATTCCAGCTCTCTTCCTCTTATACACACGTACCTGAACAGCTGAAGTTGTCTGAAGAGGATTTTCCTTCCCTACTCCCACCTCCATATATGTACACAGTCACACCCACGTTGACCAGTCTCGCTTCAAACTTAGGACTGCTACCCTGTGACTCTTAACACTGATTCAAAATCCAACTCAACTCTCTAGACCAGGGTTTCAAAAATGTTTTCTATAAAGGGTCAAATATAGAAAGTATTTTAAGCTTTGGGGGCCATACGGTTTCTGTCACGATTTGGCCATCCTAGCAGGAAAGCAGCCACAGACAGTACAAAAATGAATGGGCATGGTCATCTTCCAAGTAAAGTATTTACAAAGATAAACAGTGAGCTGGATTTGGCCCACAAGCTGTAGTTTGATGACCTTACTCCAGACCATTCTGTCCTCTACTTACTATCTTAGATGACCATTTTGTTTGTATCTTCTCTCTTTCTCAAATCTTATACAGTTACTCCCTATCCCATACCAAGTCTTTGCTATTAACCTTACTCCATTTGATTAAAACCTCAAAAGAAAGCAGAAAGGATGAATCACATCTTCCATCCTCTTTGGATGTGAGCCCATTTTACTCTGCATTCCCTCCTATCTCTATGGATGAAATATCCATGTTTCTCTTTGAGGCCGGCTCCACTCTTTGTGCACTGGATCCCACAGTCTCTCCTCTACTTAAGAAAAAGTTCCAGCAATCCTCTCCTCACTGTTCTGTATATTACTTTTTTCTTCTTTGTTGGATTGTTCAAATCAGCATATAAACATACTGTAATGCCTACCATCTTGAAAGAAGGAAAGAAAGAAAGAAAGAAAGAAAGAAAGAAAGAAAGAAAGAAAGAAAGAAAGAAAGAAAGAAAGAAAGAAAGAAAGAAAGAAAAGAAAGAAAGAAAGAAAAGAAAGAAAGAAAGAAAGAAAGGGGAAAGAAAGAAAGAAACACCCTATTCCTTGACCTCACATTTCTCTTTAACTACAGTTCCATCTCTCTGCTCTCCTTACAGCAAACCTCAGTGAGTTATTTATATTCATTACCTCCCTTTCCTCTCCTTCTGTCCTTTCTTGAACACACGCCCATTAGATTTTATCCCCACCATTCCACTACAGCAACTCATTAGGGTTGACCTACCCCAGTTACCTTCTCTTTGTCAACTCCAATCATCATTATGTTAGTCCGTGTCTCAGCAACATTTAAGAAAAATGACAATAGTGTCCATTTAGTCTATGAACTTCACGTGGCTCCTAGGATCCATTCTCTCTTACTGCCTCCTGTATTTGGCTGCTCCTTCTTTGGCTCATGATTTCATGGTCTGCAGGTAAAATTTCACCTTTTCAGAGACCTTCTCTGATCACCTTCTCTGATGAAAAATTGCACCCCCATCACAGTGTTCCTTAGCCCCATTACCTGCTCTATTTTCCCTGTAGCACTTGGCACCATAAAACTCATTCTATACTTATATAAGTTTGTGTTGATCATCTTTCCCTCACATCACTAGAACATAAGCTCCATGAGTACAGATATATTGTTCTGTTCACTGTTGTATTCCTAACACCTAGACCATTTCTGGCATGTAGTAGATACTCAGTGAACAGTCATTGAATGAATGGACGAATCTTTTAAATCCTTCTGCACACACAATCATATAAGATCCTTTAAGTCTCCTCCTGAGTATGTTATCCCCCCCACACTTTTTTTTCTGCAGAGAAGATTGACATTCAAAATGGCTAAGTGATCTTAGATGCAAAAATCACATCTCAGGTGAGAGCAAGCACCAAGAGAGACACTCCACCACATTTTTTTGAGTGATGGCTATCAAACCTCTGCTTAACCCCACCAGTTATAAGAGCCTAGCAGAAGCCTACCCTATTCCACTGCTGAGGGGCTCCATCGGCTAAGTTCCAAGCTCCATCTGAAAGTGCCAAGTTAATGTTCTCTCCTTATTCCCCACTTGGTAAAGAATTGTATATTTTTGCCACAATCATTCAAACCCACCTTAAAAAAGATGCACACCTGAATTTTTGCAAGGTATTTCTGCTGACTTTATATCCCTTGTCTACTGTAAAACTGTTTCTTTTAATACCTAAAGGATGTTACAACCTTGTTAGAACATTCACCACTTTCCTCAAGTTGTTAATTATTTTCTATGTTCCCATGGTACTCTCTGATCCACATCACAGTGTTCAGCACTGCAATTTCTATCTGCCTAATGACAGGGGCATGTCTTACTTATTCTATCTCCTATCAAGCCTGTAACAGAGAAAAAATAATTTTTGTAGAGTTAAGCATTATACCTGGCATTTTACTTATATGATTTTATTTAATTTCACAATGCTCTGAGGTTAAGTACAAGTACTTAAGTACTTAACTCTGAGGTTACAGATCAAGAGAATGAGGATAAGAGACTGTAATAGCATCCCCATGGCAACTGAAGCTTTTATGTTTTATTAATTTTCAAAACTTTATTTAGGAAAAATTAACAAATATAACTGTATATATTTAAAGTATACAACACAATGATTTGATATACATATATATTATAGAATAATTATCAAGAGCAGGATAATTAACAAAGCCATTACCTCACATAATTAACATAGTTAACTTTTTCTTTTTTGTATGTGCAGTGAGAATGTTTAAGACCTACTGTTAGCAACTTTCAAGTATACAACACTGTATTATTACCTATGGTCACCATGTTGTACGTCAGATGCTTAGAACTTATTCTTTTTAAAACTGCAAATTTGTACCCTTTGACTTATATCACTCCATGTTACCCTTCCCCCAGCCCCTGGTAACCACCATTCTACTGTTTCTATGAAACCACACCATATTTGTTTTTCCTTGGCTTATTTCACTTAGCATAAAGCCTTCCAGATTTGTCCATGTTGTCACAAATGTCAGGATTTCCTTTTTAACAGTCTAATAATATTCCATTTTTGTACATATATATTATATATATATTTTGTATGTATTTTGTGTATGTGTATATATATATATATTTATATATATCTATCTCACAGAACACACATTTTTCTAAAGAAGATATACAAATGGCCAATAGGTATATGTAAAAGTGCTCAACGTCACTAATCTTCAGGGAAATGCAAATCAAAACCACCATGAGATATCACCTCACACCTGTTAGGATGACTATTTTCAAAAAGTTACATGATAATAACGGTTGCAAAGATGTAGAGAAATGGGAACCCTTATATAAGGTCAGTGGCAATGCAAAATGATTGAGCAATCATGGAAAACAGTATGGCCATTTCTCAGAAAGTTAAAAATAGAGCTATCATATGATCCAGCAATCCCACTTCTGGGTATATCTGAAGGAAATGAAATCAGTCTCTTGAAGTGCTATCTGCACACCCATGTTCATTGCAGCATTATTCGCAGTAGCAAGATATGGAAGCAACCTAAGTTTCCTTTGATAGATGTACAGATAAAGAAGATGTGGCAACTGCAGCTTTTAAACATTAGAGCATGGACCACCCACACCCACGTCTGCTTGACTCTGATGACCACACTCTTAATAAACACCTATGTTGTACCCACAATAATTTTGAATGAAGGAAGGAAAAAGTAAAGCAAACAGAAGAATGAATAAAATAGCACATCCATTTTTCACCATTTGATCTAGGCTGGCCTTTTGAGAAACAGAATAATTATGTTCATTCTGTTGATAATGACCTGCCAGTTTTGAAGAGGGCAGCTATAATCCTACCAGATCTCTTCTAAGAAATTATCTCACTGTCTTGGCCACTGCTGGGCTCCATGACTTCCAATTGGTTAATCTTTCCAGACCTTAGGTGTCCAAAGGGGTGTCTGTGAACTTAGGTGGGTGTTTTGACTACAGTGAGTCTGAGGTTGAAGGGTGTAGTACAGTGGCCAAGAGCCTGGATAGCCTTGAGTGATTCTGGCTCCAGCACCCACTAGCTTCTTTTCACTCAGTGACTTAACCTCCATGTGAATCAGTTTCTTCATCTGTAAAATGGGTTAATAATGTCCCTCAGTTGTTAAGAGTATTAAAACTAGTTAAATTTAGTAAAGTGCTTAGAAAAATGCCTGGCACATAGTAAATGCTAATGAATTCTTTTCTAAATATAACTGATTTCTCCCTGCCTCTCTTGCAACTGACATTAGCAGTTCAGCAAAAGTGGCATGGAGCTATGTGGTGAGTGACTTTAACTTTTTCTTGGAAAGAGCACAGAGAAACAATTTAGGCTTTGCCTCCCGGAGGCTAGCATTTTCTTCTGATTGATTTGACCTGTCAATTCATAGAAGAAAAAGAAAAAAACAAAAAAGGAAAAACTTACCGAACACCTAGTCAGTCCAGTTAAACATAAATTTGGCTGATTATTTTACATGGAGCTGACTGGCAGTTTGCCTGAGGAGATCAAAATGGCTTGTTTTGGCATCACATGTCACAGGCTGAGAGCTGGCAAATGAGTTTTGAATTCAGGGAGATGGAGTCTGTGTGGATTGTCCAAGACCACGACTATCCCCAAGGTCATGACTGCAGCGTGTGAAGAGGAAATTATCGGACTAGTTAGACTCCTGTCGGTGACCAAACATTATTACTCGTGGATTTGGAGGCTTGAATTGGTTTTGCTTTCTGCACTTTGGCAAAATGTGCCAGATCTGGGTTTGCGGGGCTGCTACATAGCTGTGTGGACCCAAGGGTCGTGATTGCTTTTCTCTATCAGTACCAATGAGAAGGCTTCCCATATGAACTTTGTCGCCTCGGTTTTCTTTGACTCTTCTCCCCAGTGTGCATTATAAGAGCTCAGGTAATGTCTTCTCAGTGAATGCTGGGTGGGCTGTGCAATAAACAGGCAGGAAACTAGACCAAGGCTCAGAGGTAGACAAGATTCAATTGAGAGACAAAGGTGATCCAAAAATAAACTCATTTTTGGGGGTGAAACAGTATATTTAAGAAGATCAGAGTTTCTTTCCTTCAGAATTCTTCTTAGAACAAATGACATTACCAACAACTAGGTCCCCCTTATGGAGACATTTGGCAATTTCCACCCGAGAAATGTTTGACAGGCCAGGTAGGAACCCCCTGAAAAGAAAGACTGAAGTGTGTACATGTGTTTAATGGTTTCTGGACTCAAATCACTATAATTAACTGCCATTAGGTGTTAGTGCTGACCAGCCAATTCATCTGTTGATGAAATACTCCAAACCGAGAGGCCTTTATCTTCCCCCAGACTCTAACCACCTCTGAGGCATCACAGCCACTGTGTCCGGTGATGACGGGTAGGCCTTCAGCAGCAGAATGTACTGGAGCCTATGTGGGAGACTTCATCCATCTCCTCTCCTTCTCTCATTTCATGCCTTCCTCTGAGCGAGTCCTTTCCGTGTCTTACTTTTCTATTGATGCAGAAATATCTACAAACTTGCACTCAAAGCATGGTCCCATGAGCAGCAGAATGGCCATCACCTAGATAATACCTGGTTTCCCAGGAATCAGACTTTATATAACAGTAAGTGACATAGTGATGAGGTTATTCCCTTTCCAATTCTCTTTCAATCCTCCTGCTTAGAGAGAGTCTAAGTTCTAAGCTAGATGCTCTAATACTTCTTTAACACTTTTACCTCTCTCTTTCCACCAAGGAAGTGAAGGCTCAGCAACCTTTGGCAGCCAACAGAATCTAGCTATAATTTAGCAATATTGCTTACTTTTCACTATATTTTTATGCATACTCCCTATTTGTTGCAAATTGAGCTGTTTTTTCTTCAGTCGAATTGGTATAAAGTTTAATCCATAAACCAATTTATTTCTGTTAAAATTGTGAATTGGATTCCTATGGAAATTTTAAGTAAATAACAGTAACTGTAATGCATGGATAGGGCAAAACTCATAAGGAAGATATTTAAATCACTGTAGTTGCGCAAGCATTGATTTTAAGGGCTGAAATTAGAGTATGAAATAGCAGTGCTTCTAAAACTTAATATACAATTTAACCAACAGGAGATCTAGTTAAAATAAAGATTCTGATTCAACAGACCTGGAATAGGCTACGGGACCTGAGATTCGGTGCTTCTAGCAATTTCCAGGATGGTGCTGGGTGCCAATCCCACTATTACTGTGGACAGTTTGCAAGGCAAGGATCTAAGGGAAAAGAACCCCAAAGGCCTTCAACTGTTGTGTGCAAAAACACTTCTTATAGCTCTTCCTGATCCAACCAGGCTCACCAAGGGCTCACACTGTGGCATGGGATCAACAGTGATCATAGTAATTGAGGTGTTACCTGCCCATATTCTCTATCAGTGGTTCTTAAAGTTTGGTGTTTTTCAAAACCACCTGGAGCATTTGTTAAACTCCAAATTACTGGGTCCACTAACGTATTTACTGGTTAAGCAGGTCTCAGAAATGGCTTGAGAAGTTGCATTTCTAACAAGTTTCAGAAGATGGTGATGTTGCTTGTCCAGGGACCAGACTATATATAAACTTTACAAGTGGATGTGTGAGTATCAGGCAGGTGGGAAGACAGAAGTACTGGTAAGCACAGCACTTAGCCTGACTACTCTGCTGCTTGCTACTTCTCCGAACATTTCAGGCTTCTTAACAGTTTCAGTAGGAATGCCAAGGTATATGGTGGAGACTGGGTGGGGCCCCATCATCCCAGGTATTGCCTTCCAAGTCATGTGTGTGTGTGTATATATATATATATATATAGAGAGAGAGAGAGAGTATAGGTAGGGAGCAGACAGAAGATGTAGGTTCCCAGCCAAATGTCACTTTACTTTGACTGAAACCTTGTGACTAACCATTTGTGACAGAATGTTGGGCAGTGTGGCAAATATCAACACATCTATTTGAGAAAGCCTGACTCAGACATAATGCCAGGACGCCTGTGCACCAACCTGGCAAAGTTCTTTTCCTTCTCATGCTTCTCTCACCCAGATCTGTCACATTATAGTATATATATTTGTTAATCTATACAATAACAACAGTAATAGTAACCAATTTAAAAAGCTGTTGTGAGGACCAAATGAAAACAAATACCTGTAGAGTGTGTTATTACAACCCCACGACCAATAAATATTAATAGCCAAATAAATAAACTCTTATTTGAGGACAGAGAGGAGGCTAGTGTGGCTGGAGCTCCATGGATGAAAGGAAGGGAAGAAGAAGTAGCAGATGAGCAAGTCAGGGGCCAGGTCTTACAAAAGCTTGTAGGACTGCACAGTTTAGGTTTTAAGTATAATGAAAAGTAACTGGAGGTGTTGAAGCCAAAGTGCAATGTGATCTGATTTATGCTCTAGAACGATCTGCCTGTCTTGCAGAGAGAATGGAGTATGAGGGGCAAGAGTCAAAGGTGGGAGACTAGTTACAGCATCCAGGTGCTAGGTGATGGGGCTTGCACTAGGATTTTAGTGATGATGGTGAGAAGTATCCAGATGCAGGCCCTATTCTGGCGATAGTGTTGTAGGGATTTGCTGAGAGATTGCTGAGCAGAAAGGAATCAAAGGTGACTCTCAGGTCTAAGTGAGTGAGTGAGTGGATAAGGGTGCCATTTATTGAAATGAGGGAACTCTAAAGAAGCAGGTTCGGGGAAGCTACCTGGTATTTTTGTTTAGACATAACAACATGTGGAATGTTTTTAGATATATGAGAAGAGATATTGAGAAGGTATAGAGTCTGAAGGTCAGAAAGTAGATCAGAGCTTGATTCACATTTAGGAATCATGTGCATTTGGGTGCTACTTAATGCCCTGTACCTGGAGGAGATCTCATAAAATGAAAATACAAATAGAGAAGAGATAGCTTCTCAGTGAATTCCTTCACATGGAGGCATGGAGAAGTGAATGCTATTGGTTTAGCTGAAGATGGGGATTTGTACCCTGTAAGATAGCACCTGAAGATGTGGCAGCACCTGGGAAGAACTGGCCAAGACGGGCACCAGGGAGGATGTATCCTATGCCCAGGCCTTCCAGCTCAGTCAAAGATTTCTGCACCAGGAATGGCAGAAGAACCAAACTGATGGAACCATAAAAGAAGAGGCAGTGGGAATTTGAGCTGTAGGGAGTGAGGGCATCACCAAAGATGTCCAGCTGATACCTCAGCATTGAGTAAATCCCTGTTCTTGGCACAAACTCAAGGGGTAGAATGTGCCCTTGGCACCTCAGGTATGTGCCAGGAAGAGATGAAATTGCCATGAGCTAGACAAAAAATGGGTCGATTAACCCAACCTAGTTAATCTAAAGAAAATAATAGTATGTTTGTTGCATGTAGCCTGAGATTTGCACTCACTACATCCTGATTCTAATTGCTGATGGTATAAATGCAGTTTCCTAACTATAGAGAGATGATATTTTGCTCATTTTCCCTTCCCCAGGGAATGCTTGCATTTGCCTAATATACCAGTTTTGGAAGAGGATCTTTAAGAAAGGTATTTTCTGCATAGGGATGAACTAAGGAAGCACCTCTCTCTGCCTGGAGTCATGAACCTGACACAGTTAACACGGTGAAATCTGCTGTACATTTAATCAGAGTAGTTAATTTGATTTTCTAAAATTAAGCAGAGCATCAGTTTGTCATTAGGCCTGAGAATTACTGGGTTTCAGAAGTCACTCTGTGTACCCCAAAAGGGCTTTATGGGATATGAATAATAACAACCTACAAATATATTGATGATAATGAACATCTAACTGTTCTGTAAGGAAAAAAAGAAAAAAAAAAAAATCCCTGACAAACATGACTGGTGACTCATGATGGCCAGAATTTTTAAAATGTATGGTCATTACAACATGAAAAAATAATTATGAATAATAAAAATCTATTACAATAATTAGCTGTAATGAATGCTCATGGTGAGCTAAATGAACTGGAGCAATTTAAGGTAATATCACATAATTTGTATTCTGTGCTATGTCAGATCATTTTACCATTAGAGAGAAAGAGGGAGAAGTAGAAAGATAAAGAGACAAAGGAGACAAAAAGGGAGCTGATGAAGAGAAAGTAAAATAAACCATTCAGCTTCCTATATTCTTGTCTTCTCAAAAAAAGTGAAAAATGCTGCAGGTTGCATTTTTTTATACTTTAGTTTTTGCATCCATCCCAAGTTCTTCTTTGAAGGTGTCAACAATGTGGGAAAGATAACCAGTATAGCAGACATTTGAATCTGACAAAATTGGGTTTGAACCTCTACCTGTCTT
Organism: Eschrichtius robustus; assembly: GCF_028021215.1. Taxonomy (NCBI): domain Eukaryota; kingdom Metazoa; phylum Chordata; class Mammalia; order Artiodactyla; family Eschrichtiidae; genus Eschrichtius; species Eschrichtius robustus. The sequence goes on along the minus strand of NC_090827.1, from coordinate 106,414,182 downwards.
TTTATATGTAATGTAACGGAGGCAACTTCTTTATCTGACTTAAGTCTCAGTTACATTCGTAAAACAGGACACTAATAGATGTTGCCTGAAGTTGTGGTGAGGAGTGAATTTGTCACATGAACAGCTAACTCTTAGTAAATGCTCATTATGCACCTGGCATTCTCTGAGATACCTTCACATGAACTACATCATTTAGTCCTCCTGACAACCCTAATCAGGAAGAGCTATAGTTATCTCTTTTACAGATGAGAAAACAAGACCTAGAATGATGGAATACAAAAAGTAAGTGATGGAGTGGTATTTGGTACCCAGGCTCTTAGTTTCAAGAATTCACATGTTTTGCTGTTCCTCTAGGAAGCCTCTGCTAGCCAGCAGCAGGACAGCGCCTGGGATCACACTTCCATAAAGATCAGGTGTTGCTATTTCTCATATCATCTTTGTGTGAGCAAAATAGAGCATGCATTTACATTTGTGAGCAGGCCTTATTGTACTTAATTCAACTCTACAACATAAATGGCAACATTTAGGGTTGGCTTTGAAATTCTCCTAGTGTAACCAGTCCTATCCAGTAGAAACCCTGCATTGTGAGATGACAAGGTTACTGCAGGTGACTTTCTCAGTTGGAGGGAGATGAGCAGCTCCCAGAGATAGGCTTTTCCTGACATCGAGCAGGATGGAAGGGCCATCACTCACCAATTTGTCATCCAGGGCACTTGAGATAAGCCCCGCTCCACAGACCCTGACAAAGACCTCTCTGTGACTTAGCTGGTTGAGATGTCCCTGGTACCTGGATTCAGAGCCTTTCTGGGTGGGGCTCAGTATGGTAGTGAGGGGTGGAGGGAGGCTAGTTCTGTGCCCTGGAGCACGAAAACAGGATACCTAATTGCCCAAGTCTCCTTTTATCTGTTTGGGCATTATTTGCAAATGCAGTTAAACATACACTCCCAATCTGTGTCTACTTAGATAATATTGGAAAAGGTGTTCATTACATCACTTTGATTATTAAATGTGAGCATGGAAAATACAGCCCCATTTTCTTCACTCGATTTTGTTATTTCTTCATTTCACTGTCTATCAGGAACCTTATCAAATGGGAATGTCTTGGACTTTCCTTGTCCAGTGAGAAAGCTGGCATGCTTTCCACTGAGTTAAAAGTCTACAAACTGTCAAGATGCAGATGGGCTGCTGCAGATGGGCTGACCCTCTCCATTGTACTGAGACATAAAATAAATACAAAACCAAAACAGAGAATAAGCAAACACGAAGTGGGATTCCTCATGCTGTAGGTTGGCCCCCTTTCCCGAATGTCTGCTATTTTTCTTTCAAAAGAAATGCAGTGACGGGACCCCCAACCCAGGACCTTCCTCTCCTGTCCCCATAGCCCAACTCTTTCCTTTCTTCCCTCAGGTCCCCCTGCTTACCAGCTCCCAAGCTTCTGTTTGCTCTTAGGTAGTCTGCCTGTGGGAGGTTATCAAATGCCACAGCTGGAGCTTCCCCTCCTATCCTCCAGTGGGCAAGGGAGGGAGTGGTTTATTTTCCTCTTTCTCTCTTTGGAGGATGTGCCTTCGCTTGTCAGATAGATACCTCCTGGCTGAACAGGAGTCGGCAGGAATTTGCTTTAAAACAAAAGAAAGAAAGAAAAGAGGGAGGAGAGCTCTCTTTAGGCAGCATTTCTCCTTTGCGCAAACAGCGCCAGCTTGAAGTTCCTTGGGCTGAGCCACAGGGCTGAGTTTAAGGCATCATTTTCATCTACGGGCATCAAGTCGGTTAGGAAACTTGTCTGGGATTTGGATGGTCTCATTGACTGAAAGGGCATATTTGTTACCCAGTGGTTGCTAAAATCTCACATATGAAATATTATTTTTGTTTGATTATAATCAGAAAGGATTGGGTTTCTTTAGTATGCACAGGGGTCCTTACTCACAGTCTGAGTTAGCTTCAGGCAAAACAGAAATATGGGAAAAGGAAACAGCACTAGGTTGCTACTGATTTCAGGTCTGTAACAAGAATTGTTTTCCTCTCATTTTCTCGTCAATTGCTTCTTTAAAGGAAAGAGGGAGGGAAGCAAGGGGGGAAGAGAGAGAGAATGATTTACTTAATTGCTTAATTTTTTTAGTTAAGCCTTGAGGGTATTTATCTTTGCTGAAACAATGGATTTTAGTGGTCTTCCAGGGACCAAAAGAATACTCAAGATTCAACTCCCAGTCTTGCCATTTTCTTAGAGGACTTAGTGAAACAATTTTATTCCCAGTTTACAAATTGGGGTTTCTTTAAAAAAGTAGTATATGGTCCGGTTTTTTGAACTGACTTTAATCAAATAGTTCAAAGTCCCCTATTCCAAGGCCTAGATTTGTTGTTATTACATTAATTGTGTGTGTTTGTCATTTCTGGGTCAAAGTAAATTTTTGTCTAAACCAAATACTTTCATGTAAGACAAGGACAGTTGGACATCAAAATCATCCCCCAGGAATGGCTTCAAACTACTTCTTTTGATAACATTCTGCCTGACATGTTCAGTGCACCCATCACATCAAAGTTGATTCTGTTTTTTAAAAAAAAGACAAGGAAGAAACTCTTTCATTTTGCTTTTCTTAGAAAATGCATGTTTCAGTTTTCTTTCCGTATGTATTTTTAAAACGATTGATGCACTTTCAAAAGAGGATTTTCAATAACCTTGAGTAGAGATGTAGAATGCACAATGCTTATTTTGAACACATAGAACCTGACAGATATAGGAAAATTTGATAGAGGAGGTCACTTTGGGGCAGTTCTATAGAATGTTTAATGCTGACCTCAGTGACCATGAACAGAATGAAAGCCTTCGTATTACCTTCTCTTCTTGGTTGGTGATAAGTTGACACAGTGTTTAAAGTACACCACCTTTTCTATTGTCACTGCCAAACTCCTGGATTCGGGCTTTCTGATGCACCCAAGCCTTCACATGAAGTCTCCTATTGCATGAGAGATGCATGGCTGAGATCAGGAGCAAATGACTTTTTTGGAAGCATCCATAAAGTACTGATTAAAATGTTATCATTGATGGAAACGTGTTATGGAAGAAAAATACATAGGCTGAATGTCGCTTTATGGCCCTTCATACTTTGTCTAAAATGCCTTTTTAGAAAGATAGCTTGGAAATGGGATTTTAAGGGCTACTGAAATATTTGTACTTCAATGGAACTAGTGATAATAGCTATGGTAAAATAAATAATACATTTCTAAGATTTCATGTACTTATTTACTTAATGAAGTTTCTTTTCTTTTTGTTTTTTGAGGTAGATAATGCATTTATTCTTAGTTTATAGGTACAAAAACAGACTTAGAATGTTCAGTAGCCAATCCAACGCCACTACACAGTGGCTTAGCTTTCAGAGAGACCAAGAATGTATGTGTATACGTGTGATTTAGGGAAATGGAGATTTATGTGTGTTTTGTGTACAATACATATATATGATATATATCTATATATGTATTCTCTCTTTAAGGCTTTCTTTGGTCTACCTGGATATGCAGATAGGCAGAAGCGCTTAGGGGCTGCAGAGAACTGAGTGCTCCACACAAGGACAGGGAGAGAATTTGATGCATATGTTTCTTGAAGGGAAAGTATGTTCAATGCATTTGACATTGTCTGGCAGATTCTATGTGGTTCTAGAAAGGAAAACAGGCTGGACAGCATAGTGACTATGAGCCTGGGTTTGAAGCCTGACACTGCCCTGGGCCAGCTGTGAGACTTCATGAAGGTTCTTAAGTGCCCAGTAAATGCCAGATGAATAGTGGGGATACGTATATAAATGCTATAGTTACATTTCCTATGGTACAAAAAACCTACTGGGACAGACAGACAGGAAATTCTCAACTGTTCTGTCAGAGATCCATGCCCAAAGGATGAGCACCTAAGTAAGAGAAGTGTGATCAGTAATGGCTTCAAGGAAGGGGACACTGTTGAATTTATTTTTACCTATGAGGTATCTTTGGGGAAAATAACATACTGGAAACTCAAGAAAGTTGGTCAATGTCAGTAAGTTTGCTCAGCAAGCTCAGTTCTTTCTCCCTTTTAGCTAAAACTGCCCTGACCATAGCATGAAATCTTGGAAAGAGGCTAGATCTTTCTGTGGTGTGCACTATTTGGACCAGGATGTGCACAGGACTCATGACCTCTGTAATTGTTGAAAAGTTTCTCAGCTTGATCCTGAGCTCCCTTCTCTTCTCCCTCTCTGGTGTCTGCCCAGGATACCTCTTGTACAGCAGTGCCTTTAGTTGTTGGCTGTATCCAATGACACAAATTGTATCACCAGCTCTCACTTTTCCTCTGAGTTCCAGACTTATATAGTCTAGAATCTTGTCCACATTTCTTCTCTAGGAAGTCTTGGAGAAATTGAAATCAAGCAGAACTCATTTTGAAGGGTGTCACTATCCTTCAATTAGACTTAACCGGAAACTCCATGTTTTTACTTAATCCACTCATTCCTAAACTCCCTCCACATTCAATCCATCACTAAATTCTGTTGATTTTACTTTCTAAACTTCTCTGGAATCTGGCAATTTTCCTCTGTATCTATCACCAAAAACTACTCCAAACTACAATAAACCCTTACTGGTTCAATTACAGAATGATTTTTTGTCCTCTATATCAGTCAGGTTGTTAGGATTCTCTAGAGGGAATATATATGTGTGTATGTGTGTGTGTGTATATATATATATATATATATATATATAAAATTTATTTTAAGGAATTGACTTACACAACTGCTGAGGCTGACAAGTCTTAAATCTATTGTGGGGGAAGGCCAGTTGGAAGAAGGCTGAAAACTCAAGCAGTCTCAAGTGTGAAATTTGTAGTGCTGGCAATAAGGCTAGAAACTCAAGCAGTATTTCTATGTTACAGTCTTGAGGCAGAATTTCTTTTTTTCTAGGAAACCTCACTTTTGCTTCTTAAGATCTTCAACTGATTAGATGGGATCCACCCACATTGTGGATGGTAATTTCCTTTGCTCAAAGTCAACTGATTGTAGATGTTAATCATGTCTACAAAATACCTTCACAGCAACATCTATACTAGTGTTTGACCAAATAACTAGATACCATATCCTAGCCAATTTGACACAGCAAATTTAACCATCACACCTCCAATCCCTTCTAACTTCTTCTTAGTACTATAGCCAGAGTTATGTTTTTAAAGCATAAATTGGATGGTATAATTGTTCACTCACATCTTAAAAACTTTAAGTGTCTTCCCATCATGCTACCTGGCTTACAAAGTACAGTGTAGCTAAATGTAGATGAACTACAACTTCATTTCTCACATGCTTACACTCTGTGGACCATCCGCAGTGGCTTCCTTTTATTTCTTTGGCTGAACCCCTTTCTCCTGCTACAGGGATTTTGCAGACTTTTTTCCTTCTACATGGAATGTTCTTCCTTCCTCTCCTTGTTAGGTTCCTCCTATGCATCCACATTTCAACTCAATTGTCCCATGTTCAATGAAATTGACTTTTCAATGACTTTCTTGACAAGGTCAAGTGTGTTAGATGCTCTTACAGTGCAATGAACTGCTCCATTATAATATGTTCTAATCTATGTTAAAGTTTGTGTGATTACTTGATTAAAGTCTGACCCACCTTGAAACAGTAAACTTTAGAAGTTCCCTAAGAAGAAAAACTGTGTTTGTTTCTATTTCTGTTGGTATCTTCTGCATGCAGTACACTGCTAGGTTCATAGTGCATACCCAGTAAATACTTGTTGAAAGAAAGAAGAAATTAATATGAATAATTTATTGGGCAACTCTTTATAAACATTGAGTTCTTTGTGAGCAGAGACCCTCTCTTGTTATGCTGTTTTATCACCAGTACCCAGCATGTAACTAGGAATGTGGAAATTTCCCCCTAATGTGGAAAAATTTTGTTCAGAAATATGGAGACAATAATCATTAAATGACTGGCCCTAAGACTGAGAGTTCAGTGAGTAAGGATGTAATTATTGGTCATGTATTGTCTCTAACAAGGTGATAAAATAAGCAGAGGCAGCTGTTGGAAAGAGAAATGAGCCGACTAGGCAACATGAAAGAGATCACGTGGCCCTAAAGAGGTGAAGAGAGTGTCCTCAGTTGTTAAATTTCTGTGCTTTATTTTTCTGCTTGAAGTCTGGACATACCTTTATTTCAATCTTTGGAGTCTAAGAAATTTCTGTTTCCCTATAAGAAATCTCAACCTCATTCTTGCCTTTTAATATTTAGGTTATTGATAAGATCTTTTACTCCTTGTAGCCAAAAGAACTCGGAATTAAACAACATGCTTCTAGGGATGCTCTGACAGCATAGTCATTATCCTATCATTTTTGACCCTTTCCTCCTGCCCTTTTTCTCCCTTCTCTGTTCCCTCACTATCTCAAGTGTTTATAAAAAATACCAGTGGAGGGCAAATTTTGCCAATGTGGTCTAAGAGTGAATCCAAATTCTAGGGGATTTGACTAGATTTAAGTGAAAGCGCAATGGGCTTAAAAATCCAGAAGACAAGTACAACAGCAATAACATTTACTACTATTTATCATTTACTGGTTCCTTAGATTGTGCCAGATACTCTGCTAGGTTTTTCTGAAAACTTTCCTGACTGTGGCCCTCCCTCTACCCCTGGTTGTGTTAGGTACCCCTACTTAGTCTTTGTTTGCATCTTTATTAGCATACTTACCACATTGTTTTATAATTTCTCTGATGGGTCTTTCTCACCATGTGGTGAACTGTTTTGAATTTGAAGATCCTAACACAATAATTTAAAATCAAAGATGTTGAGGGACTTCCCTGGCAGTCCAGTGGTTAGGACTCTGCACTTTTACTGCAGGGGGCGCGGGTTTGATCCCTGGTTGGGGAACTAAGATCCCACATGCCATGTGGCACGGCTAAACATAACATAAAATAAAATAAAAAAATAAAATCAAAGATGTTGAATCTGTATCTTCTATATGAATTTACAAAAATAGGCAAAAACACATTATCTTAAATAATTTCGACATAGCTAACATGTATTTAGTGCTTATTAACTGCCAGTTGATTTTCTAAATGCTTTCAATCTTTTAAATTCATTTATAGTGTCTTTTTTTGGAACAATCTAGGGGTTTCTGGATTCCTAAAATGGTAGTCTTTACATCAAATTTTGTCTCCTTAGGGAAGCTGGGTTTAAATTCTGGCTCTGCGCTTTATTCATTTTGATATTATGTATATTAGCGTTCTTCAGAGAAACAGAACCAACAGGATATATATAAATATATAGAAAAAGATGTATTATGAGGGATTGACTCATGTGATTATGGAAGCTGAGGAGTCCCACAGTCTGCCATTTGCAAGCTGAGGCTCAGGGCAGAGGGTGGTATAGTTTCAGTTCAAACCCAAAGACCCAAGAGTCAAGAGTGCCAGTGTCTGAGGGCAGGAGAAGATGGACATCCCAGGTAAAGCAAGAGAGCAAATTCACCCTTTCTCTGCCTTTTGGTTCTATTCAGTCGCTCAATGGATTATATTAGTGAGGGTGATCTTCTTTACTCAGTCTACCAATCAAATGCTAATTTCTTCTGGAAACACCCTCACAAACCTACCCAGAAATAATGTTTTACCAGTTTTCTGGGCATTCCTTAGCCCGTCAAGTTGACACATAAAATTAACCATCACATTGAGCAAGACACTTAATCCCATGGGGATCAGTTTTCTGTTGTATAAAAGAAGGATTGAGTCACCCACTTCTCAGCATGCTAGGAAGATGGAATCACATTTTCTTAGCTCTCTGTGCCAGTGGGGTATATAATAAACTCTTATTATCTTTCACCTTCACTTCTCAGATTAATGTAACCATACGATGAAGGAAGAAAGACACGAGGGAGTTCAGGGTATAGAAAAGATAATGACTATAATTGTTGAGCACTTCAAGGTGAAAAAGAGAAGGAATAGGATCAGTGTATTTTAGGTCATGGTGCTACAAAAAGATGGGTGGAGTTGGACTAAAAGAGTGAAAAAACTGGAAAGAAAGGAAATGCTGGCCCATGAGAGGTGTACGTGAAATAAAGATATGGAACAACCACCATAGTTGGAAAAGACAACATTGAGGTGGAGTCATGGGAGTGAGTGACTGTGATAGGTGAGTTGGCATCAACACTGGAGGAGAGGTATACAAGGAACTGAGAGGCCAGTATGGGGACAAATAACCTACACAAATATATTGGAATTTTCTAGAACATAAGACAGATATAGTGTGCTAGAGAGAGAATAAGTGGCCTAAGAGTTAAAGTGGTTAAAAAATGATCTACATGTTCCCACTAGAAAATTACCTTACTACACTGCTAGTTACTAGTGATATAATATTGTGAAATTCCTTTTTTTGAGTGTTAAATTTCTCATTTTCAAAAGATATAAGAAGAACTGTCCTGTATTACTGACATATTTTTTGAGATGATCATAAGTAATAATGCATATAAAAATTATCTATTGTAATGCATGGAGACTGTGAGATGGGTGGGGTATCATCTTGAAATTTACATTTCAACCTTTATTTTTCACGTCAATGGAACAGTTATTAATTTCATCCAGTACTTGGGGCACACAGTCTGTGGTATAGAAAAGTAAGGGGACACCTATGTTTTTTTTTAATCTTTTAAAAACTGGAGACTGAGTGACAGTTGGGACTGCTTTTTCATTCACTTCCCTATATTTATCATCTATTTTCAAATACCTAACTCTGATCAGTATACATGGTAGATGATTTTATTCAATAAATATTTACAGAGTATCTGTTGGATGCCAAGCACATATTCACCGTATGAGATACTTGACATTTTTCCCCCAATACATCTCAGTTCACTTTACAGTGAACTTCCATTTTTAGATATTTTTCTGCTAGGTTCAGGAAAATACACCAATTTTCTTATAACCTAGATAAGTTTTCATTTACAGAAAAATTCTATAGAGACCCAGGAACATACCGTATCCTGTTCCCCAACCACAAAACTCTGGTGGAGTTGATTAACTAAAGTGGAAGAAAACAGGCAAGCAAGCAAGCCGGTAAACACACAAACAAAAAATAAACTAGAAGATTTGAACCTGTGTATGTACTTATAACTAACTATAAAAGACCTTAAGTTGTGTACAACATTATAATTGTATACTTTGAGTTAAAGATCAATGGAATTATTCTTGCTTTTGAAAAAATAATTATTAATAGTTTGAACACTTTTAGAGATGAAACCAAATATAAAGTGACTCTGCTTTTATAACTACAGTCTCTAACTTGTCTGTATTTGGCAATAGACTTTAAATTCTTAGACAGTAAGGGGCATGTTATCTTTGTATTTTTGTTCCTAGGGCCTAGCACACAGTAGGTTCTCATTAAATGTTAATTGTTTTGAATTAAATTAAAGACAGATGGGATTTATATAGAACAAAATAATCTTTAAAATGAATTATAAACCTCAAACCAAAACAAGCTAACATTTTCAAGTGTGAAAATAAGTATTATTTCTAAATGAATCTCATATGTCATGAATCAAAACTGTAGTATCTCAAATATTTTTACCTTTAGATTTGAAGCAAGCAACAGCTATGCAAAATGCTTCTAAATGTTAAGACGTGTTTGTGTAGGATAATTTACCATGTGACTTTGAACGGTAGTTTAACTCACCCCTCCACCCTTCAAACATCTGGTATGTTTCCAATAAATAGGGCAGCAGAAAAGGTAATATAGAAGAAAAACTTGCTCAGGGGGTTAGGGATATAAGTTTGTTAGGCTGTGGGATTATGGATGTATATGCTTTTAATCATGGAAGATTATGTGCATACAATCAGAATTTTTATTAAAAAATATAAATAGCTTCTGAACAACTGTTGAAATTTAAAATGGAAGCAGTGAGCTCCAAGGGCAATGTAATTTTCTTAACAATTACAGCTTCCATTCCATGAGAATTTTTATTTTGCCAGCCATGGCAATGGGCAAATTGAGTTCATTAACTTTTGTCCTTAAAACCATCTTAAAAGATAGGTATGGTCTTCAGTTTAATTATGAAGGAACTGAAGTGCAAAGTGTTGAACAAAGTAGCTGCACTACTTCACAAAATAGAAACCAGCAGAACAAGATTTGACTTTGGGTCTCACAGGTACGAAGGCACATGCTCTTTTTGCTACCTATCTCTTATAGTTCTTGTGAAACTAAGGTAATGATAATGTAAACACTTTACATAAATTAACATATTTAATCCTTACAGCAAAACTATGGGAGAATTGAGGAGAAAAGTTATATGAATTGACCAAGGGCAAATAGCTGACATGTGAGACCAGGCTCTTAAGCACAAACTACACTGTTTTCTTTATATAAGAGAAATTATGGACAGCTCCTAGCTCAAAGCATGACGTGTATTGGGCACCAAGTAAATGTAAACTCCTTTCTCTACATATTCTCAATGATTTCCGTAAAGTGAACACTTAACACGTTTATTGACTAAATCGTGGAAATGATAATGCATGTATTATATAGGTATATTAAAAAAGCAGAACAAATACTAGATACCCCCTCAGACTATTGTTTTATATGGCATTTCAGTCCTCCCATTTATAGGAGAGTTATGATTTTCTATATTTAGGTTTATAGAAATATCTGGCACGTTCATCCCTTTTGGGTTATGTCTGTTTCATAAACTCTTGTAGTCGGGGCATTTTCATCTAAATGCCAGGCAATTTGTGATTACTCTTTGTTTTATGACCTTTCAGTACCTTTAGTATGCAATCTATTTGACAGCGCTCATCCAACACCTACAGCAATTTTGCCTAATATGAGAGCTAGTTTTCCTGAGACACTAACTTGGGCCTGAATAAATCAAATATGTCCCAATACTTCTACAATCCTTCCTTAATCAACTTATCTTCAAATGGTATGACAAAAAGAATCATGTTTGCTGGCATGATTTGTTTCTTTGGAAATCTATGTTAATTCCAGTTTATAGTCTATTGCTTTTTCTTAACTAGACTATTTTTATGAATAGGTAGTTCATCATTCCAGTGAAGCTAGAAATAAATATGCTTAAGGAGAGAAGAGGTTTTATACCACCATCATATGGCAGATCATTGAACTTTATCATTTGCCTTCCTTTAATTTAAATAGATAGATATAATTGGTAGGGAGACCTTTTGAGGGATATTTATTTGGTTTATGGTCATTTTATGCCTCTGTCCCCCCTTCCACCCCGCCACACACACACACATACAGTTGAGCATTCATGTCTGTATTCTTTGCTCCCTCTAAATAGAATATCTGTTTTGGGGGGGCCAGAAGTAATGATTTTTTTTTTCTTTAAACTTTGGGTTTATTTATTTATTTACTTATTTATTTATGGCTGTGTTGGGTCTTCGTTTCTGTGCGAGGGCCTTCTCTAGTTGTGGCAAGCGGGGGCCACTCTTCATCGCGGTGCACGGGCCTCTCACTGTCGCGGCCTCTCTTGTTGCGGAGCACAGGCTCCAGACGCGCAGGCTCAGTAATTGTGGCTCACGGGGCCAGTTGCTCTGCGGCATGTGGGATCTTCCCAGACCAGGGCTCGAACCCGTGTTCCCTGCATTGGCAGGCAGACTCTCAACCACTGCGCCACCAGGGAAGCCCTAATGATTTTTATAGCTATTTTGTTACCTTCCATGCCTATCAAAATAAGAAGCACATAGTAGGTGATCAACAATTCTAGTTGGTTCATATTCTCAGTCAACTGAGAAGGGGTATAAAGTTGTGGTCGACAAACTTTAGATTTAATCTTCTTTGATTCCTATTGGCTTTGTAATCTTGGGAAAGTTATTTAAACCTCAGCTTTTCATCTGTGCGTTGGGGCTGATAACAGTCCTTACCACATGGGGTCAAGTGAGATAAATAGTACTGTGGTGGGCGCATTGTAAAGACTGAAAATATTATTCTCTTTAGTTGTTTATTTAAAAATATTTATTGAACACCTACTATAAGCCAATTGTGGCCTGAGCTAAGGCGTAGGAAAGTCAAATTGTTTTTGACTTGGAGGAGACTGAGAAATGGCGAGATACATATACAACAGAATGTAATAAGTATTACAATCCATTTTGTGAAAATATGGCTCAGCAAATGTCTAAATGCCTGAGAATCAAGGAAGAATTCAGAGAGAAAATAGTGTTTGAACTGATGTCTAAAGATGAACCAGATCAAAAGCAAGGAAATTGCAGGCATTTAAATATATGATTAAATTGCTTTTCTATGTGACAAGTTCTTTCATGAAATTTGCTGTGAACAAGTATACTAGGGTTCTCCAGACAAACAGAACTAGTAGGATCTATATAGCTATATGTATATCTATATCTATATCTAATCTATATCTATATCATATGGATATATAAAAGATTTGTTATGAGGAATCGGCTCACACAATTATGGAGGCTGAGAATTTTCACAGTCTTCCCTCTGCAAGCTGTAGACCCAGGAAAGTTGGTGGTGTAATTCAGTTGAAATTCGAAGACTTGAGAACAAGAAGAGCCAATGGTATAAATCCCAGTCTGAGGGCCAAAGACCATGAGATGAGATGAGATGACCCAGCTCATCCAGTGAGGCAGGAAAGAAGAGGTAAATTTCTTTTTCCTCTACTATTTTTTTTTTAACATCTTTATTGGAGTATAATTGCTTTACAATGGTGTATTAGTTTTTGCTTTATAACAAAGTGAATCAGTTATACATATACATATGTTCCCATATCTCTTCCCTCTTGCATCTCCCTCCCTCCCACCCTCCCTATCCCACCCCTCTAGGTGGTCACAAACCACCGAGCTGATCTCCCTGTGCTATGCAGCTGCTTCCCACTAGCTATCGGTTTTACATTTGGTAGTGTATATATGTACATGCCATTCTCTCACTTTGTCCCAGCTTACCTTTTCCCTTCCCTGTGTCCTCAAGTCCATTCTCTAGTAGGTCTGCATTTTTATTCTCGTCCTGCCCCTAGGTTCTTCATGACCATCTTTTTTTTTTAGATTCCATATATATGTGTTAGCATATGGTATTTGTTTTTCTCTTTCTGACTTACTTCACTTTGTATGACAGTCTCTAGGTCCATCCACCTCACTACAAATAACTCAATTTCATTTCTTTTTATGGCTGAGTAATATTCCATTGTGTATATGTGCCACATCTTCTTTATCCATTCATCTGTCGATGGACATTTGGTTGCTTCCATGTCTTGGCTATTGTAAATAGAGCTGCAATGAACATTGTACCACAATGTTCATTTCCTCCACTTTTTGTTCTATTCAGGCCTTCAAGAAATTGGATGATGCTTACCACATTGGGGAAAGCAATCTATGATTCAAATGCTAATCTCACCCAGAAACACTTCACAGGTGTACCCGGAAATAATGTTATATTTGGGTACCCCCATGGTCAGCCAAGTTGACACATAAAATTAACCATCACAACAAGCAATACACTCACTGAGTATTTTTATATAATTTGCTTCAAATGGAGGGAGGTCCTTCTTTTCAACACACACTAGGCAATATACCTCTCTAATTATCATCCCAACAATATACACTTAAAACATTTTCTGTTGGAGAAGTATGTTTATGTGTGTGTATGTGTGTGTGTTTAATTTAACAATTTAACAGTTTCTTCACGGTGATAGTGGAAAAGTAAGTTAACCTATTTTGAGTCCTAGAGTACTCATCTATAACATGGGACAGCTACTCCTGACTCACAAACAATAAATGTGTAGAACCCTGGTGACTTTTCAGTTTAGGTTCTTGCCCTGGATCATAGTGTGACTTTAATGTGCAAGGAATTTTTGTGTTTGGGAAATAACATGACTTCCTACATTGCTGCATGCTTTATTCATTGGATAACTTAGGGTTTTGGAAAGGGTCTTTTCTTTCTCATGTATAATTTCACTAAAATAAGTCGGTCAGGGTTTCGACTCCATGAGATTTCTGAAGTACCCATATTCTTTTTCTTTTGTTTCTCTGTCACTCCCTGTGGTGTTTTCTTGTGTGCTTGACAAAGTTTTTTCACCATCTCAATGTACACATCCCAGCCTATGGGAAGGGAGAAAGAGGACAGAGAAAAAAAGAAACTTCCTTATAAGGACACCATGCAGGACTCGAACACATCAGTCCCATCACATTTGCTGGACAGAATTTAGTCGAGGGGTTTTAACTGGTTGCGAGGGTGTCTGGGATATATAGTCTTTAACCAGGAGGCTATGTGCTTAGCTGAAACCCAGAGGTTTAATTATTAAAAGACAGAAAGGAAGAATGGACACTAAGGAATAATTGGCAATCTGTACCATGTGCATGCCATTGCAACAATTCTTTAAGGGTGATCTTTTTGTCCATATTCAATGGATAAGATAGTTGAAATTCAGAGAGAGGAAATTACTTGTCAAAGTCACTTAAATGTGCAGATCAAATAAGAAGGGCAATTACAATCAAGACAGCGCTACACTAGGTTCTCAGCTTTAAAAGAGAAGGAAAAAAATAGCTACTTAATGTTGTTTTGCCACCCAACAGAAAACAGGCAGCTACAGTGTTCATGTGCCATTGACAAGGCTATGTTTTGCAGGCAATCTTGTGGGACCTGACATAACAGGAAGAAAATTAAATCATTGAAAGTAGTAGCTAGAGTTAAGCCTTTGGGAGAAAAAAAAAAAAAAGCATGACTTGTTTTCAATTACATGATTACACAGGTCTCAAAGATTCTCCTGTATGTCCCAAGTAGTTAAAATCTCCATTCTTTTTAACCATCAGCATTTAGTTGAATTTTTAGTTTGAGAGAACAACCCTGAGAACACAAGTAATATAAATTTACAGGTAAAACAAATTCAACCCTGAAATCATGGGGATGACAAGATAATAAAAAATGTAGGAGCAAAAACATTGGACAAGGCCTCTCAATTTGCCAAAATTTTGAGGTCAGATGTCCACGAGCCATGAAATTGTTTAAAAATTGCTCTGGATAAATAAATATATGTTTGGAAGAATTGCTTACACAGTGATTTTTGAGCTTTCTGTTTAGGAAAATGATAAGAAAAGTGAGAGAAAAAATTTCTTAGGGCCAGTGACAACGTGAATACTAGGGACTATATCCATGCAGAAGGATGACATATTCAGCAGTATATAATCACTGCCCCTACTCCGCCTCACTCATGAGAAGAAGTTTCTAAGCAGCTTCAATTATTACATAGTCTTCAGTACTTCTTCCAGGCATTAAAAATTTTCAATCAGCTATCTAATTTTATTTTGGAATTCTTACCTTTTAAAATTCTTTTACTTTTTTTCATTATGTTAGAAAAACTCAATTAGATTCCACTGGTTTTGATACACTTCCTTTACCCTACCAATTTCCCTTAAAGACGGGTTGCCTATAGGCTTTGTTGGTAGGTAACTTTGGAGGAAAGTAGGGAAGTTTTGGTAGAAAGCAAAAAATATTCCACACTGAGAAGCTAGAATTTGAAAATAGAAGCCGTTCCTATATGTTGAGCATCATGGTTAAAAAGAGAATCTCAGTTGATTTCTTTGATAGAATTAATTGATTAATAGCAATGACAAAAAAAAAAATGTTATGATCCCAGCATCTCACATTACACTTGTCACCTCTAAGATTCCTTCTCATCCTCTAATGCCCCCACTCACCAAAAACTGATGAGTAAATTCAGAATCCTTGGCTAAGTAGCCTTTGGAAAATTTTCTCTCCTTGGTTATCAGTCAATATTTGAGTAATAAACACTCAGTAAGCCCTGTAATATAGTAACTTTCTAGTGTGCAGAATTAAGCAAAACATTTAACTGTGATGATGGAAAAATGGAATTAGATGCTGTGTAGATTGATTTTAGTAGTTTACAAAATCCACATATTTGTTTGGTCTATTTATTTTGTCTTTGAGGATGTCTGAAATTCTCACTATTTTATCCAGTCCTTTGAGTAAGGCTGTGTATTAGACTGCTCAGGCTGACATGACAGAATACCGCAGACTGGCTTGCTTCAACAATAGAAATTTATTTGCCATAGTCCTGGAGGCTGGAAGTCCAATATCAAGGTTCTGGCAAGGTCAGTGTCTGGTAAGATCTCTCTCCTTGGATTGCAGATGGCTGCCTTCTTACCATGTCATCATATAGCCTTTCCTCTTATGAGCACATGAAGAGAAAGAGAGAGAGAAAAAGAGAAAGGGAGAGAAAGAGCAAGAGAAAAAGAAGAGATCCCTAATGTCTCTTCATCTTCTTATAAGGACACTAGTTCTATCATATTACGGTCCTACCCTTATGACTGCATTGAATCTTGACTAAAGTTTAAATGCCCTATCTTGAAAAACAGCCACTTTTGGGGGTAGGGCTTCAACACATGACTTTTGAGGAGACTTAATTCAGTATATAAGAGACTTTGGCACCCCAAAGCACTATGAGAAAACAAATCTATATCCTGAGTGAAGAAGGAGGCCAAAGACTTAAAATGCTCCTTAACATGGACAGCTTTGGCATATTTATTAGCTGTCATTTTAGAAATCACGAAGCAGGATTTAGGTAGTTTAGGACATGGGACAAAGGATTTTTCATGGAGGGGGTAAAATGGCCTAGGAAAAGACGATACACCATTTGCAGGTAGGAGCGCTCTCTTAGGGACACAGGTAGTTGAAAGTTGAAGTGAGGGGCAGGGATGCAGAAATGAGCAAGAACCGTATTTGTCTCATTCTTGCTCCTTTGCCATAACCCCCCTGCCTTTCTACTCCTCGGCTAACATGCATAAAGTAAATTCCTAGTAGACTCTATCATGATTTACTGTCACTGTCTTGATCCTCTTCTTGGGTCTCTTTGTCCAGTTGCCTGGTCTCAATTTCTTACATTTGATTATAATCAGCATTGTTCTCATTCCTTGGACAATTTGACTGAAACGTTCATTAGATATAGCATTAAAAACAATAATATGCTTATCTAAGTAAAAGATGGATACTGTTCTTACAAAACTTATCTATAAAAATTTTAGCCAACATTGTCTGAAACTTATAATGTAAGTGCTTTACATTCATCTTTTCATTGTACACCTGTAACACCCCTAAAAATTATGTTCTTTATTATTTCCATGCATTTCTGGTATTGAACCTGGACCTCTTACATTTTGCTAGTATCCCTTGTTAGTTTGCCATGTTCTTGTCTCAGAATAAGAGGTTGCACCTATCCTTTAGGATATACCCTAGGATATAAAATTGCAGAGACACAGAATGGAAGATTTCTTCAAATCTGAGTCCCCAAGACACAAGGGCACTGGGGCAGGTGGCCAATTCAATGCTAAACATCCATCAGAACCACTGGTTTGTGCTGAGTAATGAAGATGACCGCTTTATGGGGTGGGTTTGCCACTTGACAGTAGGTTATTGTGTTTGACACTATAAGGAAGAATGTACATGGGTGTTTCTGCAGACATGTCACCTCCCTTAAAGGCACCTCTAACCTACACAGTGCAGTCTGCTCAACTGTCTTATTGTGGCTGCATATCAAGGGCTCCCTTTTCCCTGAGTACCCAGGAATTTTACTGATAAACATACTGCTTGGAATTAAAGAGTACTTTAGACAGATAATTGTGCTTTCAGATTCTTATCTCTTTTGGACATATTTTCATTACTCATTTAATGTAGCTTGAGTTAGATTATTTTAAAATAGATTCAATTAAATGTAATCTACAAATCATTTAAAGGCACTATCATATTGCATTATCAATGTGCAATAGTTATGTTGAGTGAGTGTCTAATATGTGCCTGGCATTATACTATAACACTAACAACAATCTGAATGTTAAATATTTGTCACCTCCATTTAAAGATGCAGAAACTGAGACAGATGTTTGACAGAGAGGTTAAATATCTTTTCCAGCGCTACAGAGCATAGAACAGCAGACGGAGCTGGGATTTGAAGCCATGGCTGGTAAACAGCAATTCTGTTGTGGTTTTGTTTCTCAAATGATTTTGACTTTTCTACAGGTGAACACAGTCACTATGTTTAGACTCTATTCCGGTGTATATAAAAGATGTGTTTATTTGCTCTTATCACTATTTCCTCTATTGTCTAAGGCTGGGCCCAAATAGTTCTATATATTTATGATATAATTAAAAATTATGTCTTCTTTGTATATATTAGAAGTTTTCCTTGTCTTGAATAAAAGAACACCAGAGAAAAACTCAGATTAGAGCTTTCTTGAACCATGTTAAAGAAAAAGTAGAAGTTATTAATTTTCGTTTGGCATTTTAAAGACGTATTAAATGTCTGGAAGGTTAGGGATTTGGCTTAAACACTTGGCCCTGCTTTTTATCTACAGGCTTGTCTGTGACCTCAGAATCACTGTGCAGATTTCATGAATGGGCACATTTGGGTGTTTTTTGAGAGTATTTTTTCCTGTCTTTGGGCTTCATATTTGTGTTTCCAAATGAGTGTGCATTTCTGTATGAGTAAACGCGAGTCTACTTTTTTTTCCACAGAGATGATTTTATTTCCAATGAGGTCTGTAATGGAGTTAGGGTAGTTTCTGATATTTAAGAGAATTAAAATCCTGCTTCAAGAGAATTCAACATTAACCCTTCTGTTTGTTAATATTCTACCATCTTCAGGTCTCTCTGCCCACTTATTTTCTGACTAAATAATAAGCACTCTCAGAGCCAATTTTCAAAAATTTACTTTGAAATTTTTATTTGATCAGCAGCCTCAAGATCTGAAGGGGATTACATTTTCCCCCTTTTCTTGTTTCTTGAACTAGCATAAATAATCCTCTTTGTGATAATACCCTGTCTCCCAGCGTGCTTGTTTATCATAAGAGGACTCTTGTTTCCATGGACTAATGCACTCAGAAGCTTGGCTGACTTTCTGATGTAAATGTCAGACAGGAACCATGTCTTTGCTTTTCCAGCCAAATTGCCTCGTTTTTACAACACTATGCTTGATTCATAGGGGTCTTTGAGATATTGAAATTGCCCCCTGCACTAAAAGAAATGCATCGTGTAGGCATTTTAGTATAGAAACATTAATAAGAATAATTTATAGGGGAAATGGGTTGCAGCGTTCTGGAAAATACTCAACTCTTTGAGCAAAATATGGCAGTGTCAATGAACAACACTGACATTCTAAAGGGAGGTACATATATTGAAGGCTAACCAGAGCCAATCCCAAAAGAATGTCATAATTTCTTAGTTTGGATTTAAATAACCCTTATAGAAATAATAAAAAAAAAAAGGAACATAAGAAATTGATTCATTTTTGTTTTTCTTATAATATGCTTCATTTTTTATTGATAAATGGTCCATAGTGATCATCAACCACATGCTTACTCAAAAATAGGATTTCTACCTCAGTCAAGTATTTAACTGGGGAACATAGCTGTGTCTATATAGGAAATGGGGAGAATGGAGAAAGAAACTAATTTATTGTACACATTCAACATGCCAGAAACAGGGACAGACAGCTTATATGTCTTTTTAAATTTTAGTCCTTCCATATAACATGAGAAATTGGTGTTAGTGTTCACATGTCATTGCTAAAAGTCAGAGAGGTAAAGTGACATGCCTTAAGTTTCATGCTTACTAAATCTTGGGTCAAATATGCAATTCAGAGGACACTTTGGTGAGGGGAAGAGAATAGAATAAAATAATTGGTTCAAAAACAAATTTATTTTGTGTATAGTTCATTAAATACCAAAATACTACTATGTCCAGTGAGTCAAAATTATGTTTTTCCAAATATATGATATTACTTCAACACCAGTTGGTATGTTGTGTTGTGGGAATGGGGAGTGGGTTCTGACAACATAACGTTTATCTCTCTTTAGAGTAGTTTCATAATGGTTTTATGTATTAATTAAATGGTTTTATGACTATTCAAAGGTCAGAGAGAATCTTTCAGAATGCTTTAAACAAGAACTATATTTGACAATAGACATATGGCAATAAAAATTAAAATAGTAGGTAGAAGGCAGAGTAAGAAAAAAGTAGAAATGTGATGGAAAAGCAAAGAAAATGGAAAAATCGAGGGAGAGGAGGGGAAAATCTTGATTAAATCCAGTGCCTTTAGGATATGGATTGCTTCTAGATAATTTTATTTGTTCGTGTTTGATCATTTTGAGGGGTCATTATTTTTTGAACATTGGCTATGTACCAGTCTTTGTTCTGGACAACAAAGCTACAGAGTTCCATGACCTTACAAACTCCTGGGTATGACAACGAAAGAGATGTGTAATGGTATCAAGATGGGGATAATTGGGAGTCATGGTGAGAGAACAACAAAGGGCATTTAACCCAAATTTTAAATGTCAGGAAAGATTTTTTAAAGGAATTGATAGTTAAACTGGGTTGAGACTAGAGAGTTAAGGATGAGTTAGGCAAAGATAGGGAGTTTAGGCAGGGGACAGAAGAGTATTCCAGGCACATTCTTTTATGTGCAGTATCCCATAAGAAGGAGTGAAATGGCACAGTCTAGGAGATTTTAGTACTTTTGAATTCTTGGAGTGGAGAGTGAGAGGATGCAGGAAGCAGGACTAATGGACAGACTAAGAGGTTATCCATTCTTTATTTCATTAAAGCGAACATCATTATCACCATTGCCATCATTATATCATTCATCTATTTACTATTCACATTTATTATATAGCAAGTGCTCTGACATTTAATGTGAATGTTTTACAATGGAAAACATTATTATATAAGTTCCTAGCAGAGTTTGAGAAAACACTCCTGTGTTTCTCTTTTGCTCACACACTCACAAGACTTCTGACGCCAAATATATATACATTTTCACACAATTAATTCTGTGTGACACTAGCTGGGTGTCCCATAATTCAATTCAATTCTGACACTGTCTACTTGGAATTATCATCAGATACCACAAGTTACATGCTCAGTTCCACAACACTGACCCCAATTCACATACCAGTTGCAGGTTCTAGATTGTCTGCAACCTGTACTTCTGACTGGCTGTAAATTGGGGTTTCCATGACACCCTTCATGGATTCAGTAATTTACTAGAATGACTCACAGAACTCAGAGAAACATTTACTTACATTTACCAGTTTACTATAAAGAATATAAGAAAGAGTACAGATGGTCAGATGCAGAGATACACAGGGTGAGGTCCAAAAGAGAATAGTGCAAGAGCTCTGTCCCCATGCACCATTTGGCGGGGCACCACTTTCCTAGTATGGTATGTGGTTGTGTTCATCAACCCAGAAGCTTTTCAAACCCCATACTTTGGAAGTTTTATGGAGGATTTATCAAGCAGTTATGACCAATCATTAACTCAGTCTCCTGTCCCTCTTTCCTTTTCCTGGAGAGTGGGGACCAGCTGCCATCCTGAAGCTATGCAGGAGTCCAGTAAGATTCACCTCATTAGAACAAAACACACTCCTATCATCCAGGAAGTTCCAAGGGATTTAGGAGCCTTGTATTCAGGAACTAGGGCCAAAGGCCAAATATTAGAACAAAAGATGTTTCTGGTGTTCTTATCACTAAGGAAATTACAAAGGTTATAGGAGCTCTGTTCAAGGAATGGAGGCAGAGACCAATACATATATTTTCTATTATTTCACACCAGAGAACAAGGACAATGTTTTATTCATCCTTGTATTCTCCATGATAGCCTGAAAATTTCATTGTGAATAAAAGTTGCTAGTACATATATATTTTAGATATGTGTTAAACTGCCTTGATGTTATAATTGATTCTAGATAGCAGCTAGGGGTCAGAAAATGTTTAAAACTCGTGAGGAAATTAAGAAAAGAATTCCGTTTATAATAGCATCAAAAATAATTAGAATAAATTTAACAAGTGCAACACTTGTATATTGAAAAGTATGGAACATCATTGGAAGAAGTTTAAAATGACCTAAATAAGTGGAAAGACATTATATTCATGGATTGGAAGATTTAATATCATTAAGATGGTAATACTCCCAAATTAATCTACAGATTCAAAGTATTTTCTGTCAAAATCCTAGTGGCCTTTTTTTTTTTCTTTTTTTGGAGAACTTGATCAGCTATTCTAAAATTCATGGAAATGTGAGGGACCCAGAATAGCCAAAACAATTGTGTAAAAAGAAACAAAGTCAGAGGATTAACACTTTCCAATTTAAAAATTTATTACAAAGCTCCAGCAATCAATACATTGTGGTACTGGCATGAGGATAGACATATAGATCGATGGAATAGAATTAAGAGTCCAGAAATAAACCATTACATTCATGGTCAATTGATTTTTGACATTGGTGCCAAGGAAATCCAATGGGAGAAAGAATAGTTTTCAACAAATGTTCTAAGACAACTGGATATCTAGGTGCAAAAGAATAAAATTGAACCCTCACCTCATACAATATACAAATATTAACTCGATGTGGATCAAAGGCCTAAATGTAAAAGATAAAACTATAAAACTCTTAGAAGAAAACAAGGTAGTATATCTTTGTGATTTTGAATTAGGCAACAATTTCTTAAATATTACACCAAAAGTAAAAAATTGGACTTAATTAAAATTTAAAACACATGCTTCAAAGGACAAAACCAAGAAAATGAAAAAACAACCTACATATGGGTGAAAATATTTCAAATCATATATCTGATAAGGGACCCATACATAGAATATATGTATATAATTTTTACAACCAATTATAAAAATACAAATAACCTAAGCAAAAATTGGCAAAAGACTTAAATAGATATTTCTCCAAAGAAGATATCCAAATGATAATAAGCACATGAAAAGAAGCTAAGCATTGTTAATCATCAGGGAAATGCAAATCAAAACCACAGTGAGATACCACTATTACCCACTAGGATGGCTGTAATCAAAAAGTCCAATAATAACAAGGGTTGATAAGGATGTGGAAAAATCAGAACCCACATAAACTTTACTTGGGAATGTAAAATGGCACAGCTACTTTGGACAACAGTCTATAAAATGGTATAGCTACCTTGGACAATATTCTGGCAGTTCCTCAAACAGTGAAACATAGTAACCATACGTTCCAGTAATTCCATTCCAAGAGAAATGAAAACATGTCCAGAAAAAAACTTCTACATAAATGTTCATAGAAGAATGATTTATATTAGAGAAAGAGTGGAAATAATCTAGATGTTCATCAATGGATAAATGGATAAACAAAATGTAGTATAACCATACAATGGATATCATTTGACCATATAAAGGGATAAAGTACTGATATATGCAATAATACGGATGATTATTGAGAGTGCTATGCTAAATGAAAGAAGCCAGATACAAAAGGCCACATATTATAGGATTTCATTATATGAAATATCAGAATAGACAGATCCATAAAGACAGAAAATAGATTAGTTAAAAAAAATACACGAGGATGATTTGAAAGTCTCTTCTTTCTGTCCCTTGCAATAGGGTTGATTTATCCAAAAGCCACATTACACGCAATGCCTAGGGTCCATGATAATATTTACTACAGTTTCACTGCAGAATATAATTTTGATATTTATTTTTATACAAATGCAGTAATAAACTGTAACTTTTTAATGGAGAAAGGGTCAACTAGGGCAATGTAGGTAAGTCGCACCAAAGTCATCATCAAATCCTATCCACTTCAACTGAAGACCTCCCTGCCACCTCCCACCCCTAAGGTAGAAAGCCTTGGGATGAAACAGAAGCTATATGTATCATGGTAAAGTGCAAAAGTGGCCATGATACTCTGCAGTGCTTCCTATTAAGCAGTGGGTTCAAGTTCCCCATGCCTCATATGTCTCACCTTTGATCAGGAGGGTGTGGCAAATGTGACATGTGAGGCTTCCAAGCCTAGATCACAGCAGGTCTTGCAGTTTTCAATCTCATGCCTTTGGGACTGGGCATGTGGACAATCCTTGTCTAGCCTGATGGAAGATGATAGACCAGGTAGAGAGAGGATCCAGTCATCACACCAGTCCCAGGAAGCCAATCTAAAACCAGCATGCTTAACCTGCCTGACAGCTGATGGCAGGCACAAGAGCAGAGATCACTGGAGCATGGTTTCTCATTTTATGTTGAACACAGCCTAATACAATCACTTACATTTTCATGTTTAACTCCAAATTCGATATACTAGCTCACAAAAACTTCTTTAAAAATCTCAGTTTTCAAGAATTTATTTTTGAGATTGATCTAGTTGGAATTTCATTATCTGTTTTCTCCAGTGGTTTTAGAAGATTATGCCCTATGATTGATTTCAGAAGGATGAACAGTTAACACTGTCTGTGTTGGGAAAAAAGCGGTCTCCAGAATAAAATATGTGATCTTGGCAGGAGGAGGGTGTTGAAATATAATTTCCGACTATTGGATCAACCTCAAACATCACATGCGGGCATTTTCTTACAAAACAACATGATGATTTACTTTATTTAATTATTTAAAAGTACTAACAAGAATATGTAAACAGTAACAGCATACAAAACATTGGGTTTTGAATGCATAGCCTCAGGGTCCAGGTAATGGTGATTTTCATAACTTAAAATAAAAACAAAATTTAAAAAAAAGTGAAACATGCTGTTTACTTTCATTCTGAAGTTAGGTGGTCAAAAAAATAAAGGCTTTTCCTCTGAGTTTGACCCTAAAACAAACTGGTTATTGTTTTCTCTCCAACAGAAGTAATTATAAGCCTTAAGTCACAGCATACCACAAACCAAACCCCAGATAATTGCAGTATTACATAAAAGGATGAAAAAGATATAAATATATTTTATCTGTAAGATGGGATTGGAAAACTTTCTAACCATAAAAGCAATGGGAAAAATCACAAAAGGATATATCAGATTTGATGCTTTTAATTATTTTTTGTCTGCAAAAAGACCATAAAATTAAAATGCAAATAGAAAACTAGAAAAATATTACATGCAAATTACATGACACATTAAAAGTTAATATCATCTATACATAAAGAGTCCATACAAATCAAAAAGGAAACATTTCCATAATTCATCAGGATGAAATTAGATGTTTTATCAACTTAAAAAAATCAGTTTTAATCAATGAAACTCAAACTAAATAAGAATTGCATTTCCACCCATGAATAATTCAACAAACAAACTTAAGGTCTGCTTTTACTGGATACCATTTTGAGGTGTTACTCTTACCAAACTAAATAATCATACTTTTCAGTTTCGTGAGAAAAAAATAGATCAATAGGCCCACAGTGTATGGTCGTGCAGGTTGTGCACTGCATAAAGTGCTCAGTTTAAGATGCAGGTGGGCTCCTGAAAACCATGCTTTCCTCCACCTATCAAGCCATAAACCCTGATAAGAGCTACATCTATTTGGTAAAATTAGGTATTACAAATATTTTATATAGGCTAGTGGAGTCTCAATGTGCATGTATATGACATATATACACACATAAAATAGAAAATGCAGGTGAAATATGGTAACTACTAAGGGGAATTTTTAGAGTTTTATGAGAATTTATTCTGGTGTTTAAGGGTGGGATTCTGGGAGGAGATGTCATGAGCAGAGTTCTGAAAAATAAACTGGAATTGATGTCACGAATAAATATTCACAGAGAACAGAAGATGTAATGTTCTAGAAGTGAAAGAATGCATGGTCCATTTAGCATGGCCAGACTTTAGTGTGTGGAGTGTGTTGTCAATGACTGAGGAGGAAAAAGATAGAAAGGGCTTTATATGACATAGTAGGAGTTTGGTGTATCCTGAAGTTAATAGAATCATGGATGACTTTTCAAGCAGAAAAATGACAAAAAGATTTGAGTTTTAGGGAAATTGATCTGGCTACACTAAGCAGAATAGATTGATAATGGTCTTGGAAAGGGATTAAACATCTGACAAGTTTCTCTGTTCCTCTGGGTATATGATTGCCAGGTCTTGCAGTGCCTTGCTATGATGTTAGACCTGAGTTCTTTGAGACACATGCAAACCTTAATTAGATATTCTTTCCCCTCCCCACTCCTGCTTCTTCCACGCTATGTAATGCAACAGTTCCAAAATTAAGGGATGTGTTTGTCATAGAATTTGAGACTGACCCAGGTGACAATTATTCTGAATTCCAAATTCCTGGAAGAGGGAATCTGGTCAGTTTAGAGAGTGCTGGGTGATTCGTCAGGTCCAACAACCATGGCTAGTTACAAAGCTGCCTTACTGCTCCTCCTTGCTTCAATGAATGAAGATAGGACAATTCCTAATGAAAAGGAAGTGTTTTGATTCATTTTGACACAACTAAAATGTATTGTGTTCAATCAGGATGGGAAAGTCAGCCATAAAAGAGAGAAATGGAAGGGAATGTGAGGAACATCAGGAGAATGGCTGATAGAGTTAGGAAATATAGTTACGAAAATGATCTTAAATATATCAAGACTTTTAATGTTATTTGTACGTTTGACCCTGCTATTTCCTTTCTAGGTACTCTGGATACATCACGGGTCTCAAGGTACTGGAGTCTCTCTATCTCCTCTCCTCATTTATTCTAGATAAATCTTACTTCTTGCTCTATTCTCTATGTTCCAACACCGTTAATATGTTTGAAAATTATCTGGTCCTAATTTGCAATTTTTGAGTTTTGAGCTTATTCTTCTGAGTTTTCTTTGTTGCCTAAAATATCTCTCCCTGACTTTTCTATACCTTAAAGGGCTTAGGCTCGTCATTTTAAGGAATCAGCCCAGGCATCGACTAGTGCAGGAATATTTACATTTCAGGGTAATGGAGTATTCTTCCCCTGAGACATTGTCCATACTGCTCTCATTTCACTTCCTTCTGGATACAGAAAAGATTCTTTTGTATATCTCACAAGACTTCATTCTTAGGATAAGGACTATGTCTTATTTATCTTCATAACCTGAAAGGATATTAAGGTGCTTTGTTCATAGTTAGCACTCAATAAATGTCTGTTGAGTGAATGAAAGGGTGATTACAATCAAAGATATTGAGGAGGAGCAGGGTAAAGATATTGATTAATTGTATATTTGTTAAGAAAAATTGAC
Organism: Eschrichtius robustus; assembly: GCF_028021215.1. NCBI lineage: Eukaryota > Metazoa > Chordata > Mammalia > Artiodactyla > Eschrichtiidae > Eschrichtius > Eschrichtius robustus. Next base: position 106,387,227 of record NC_090827.1, on the reverse strand, counting down.
GTGCTAAGTCTGGAGGTAAAATGAGGAAATAAAAGGTATAATTCCTGATCTTATAAAAGGGGAAGAAAATAATGAGAAGAAAAAGAAAAAGAAACATATATTCAAATGCTTGCTCAAAGAGAGGAAAAATAAAGAATCATAGAACATGTGGCATAAACAGAAAGCAAAACAAGATAATAGAATTAAATCCAAATGTATCAGTAGTCAAAATGAATGTAATCTCCAGTTACAAGACAATGATACTGAGCAAGATCTTCAAAAACATCAAGCTCTAGGGTGATTACAAGAGTCATAGAAAGTGGAAACTTGAAAGTAAAAGAATTGAAAGCAACACTAAACAAATATGTTTTAATACTTAAAAAATTTTAATAACTTTTAATATTTGTAGCTTAACATTATTTGTAAGAACAGTTGCAATAATAGAAACCTGGGGAAAAACAAATTTCTATGAGAGCAAATTGAATAAATAATTTACAATAAAATAATACAACACATACCAAACAAGAGGGAAAACAAATGAACTTTAGGCACATTTAGCAACAGGAATTATTCTCAAAAGCATGAAACCAAGTCTAAAAGCAAATCCAAGGAAAAAATTTTTTTAATATAAAATTTAAAACATGCAAATCTAAGCAATCCATTGCTTAGGAAATATAAGCATATGGAAAAGACAATAAGAAAGGACGAATGATAGTAAACAAAGAATTCATGCCAGAGGTTCTCTCTCATATGAAGGAAGAAGACTGGGATCAGGCATACAGTGGGCTTCAAATACACTGGTAATTTTCTATTTGGTGGGTGTACTAGCAGTCCATTCAATACCATTCTTTAAACCAGCCAACAGACTTTAAACATATATGCATGTATGTTTATTAAAAATATGTATATTTATTTATATTTATACATATATACGTATATATATACACAATATATATTATATTGTGTTGACATATTTTAAAATTAAAATTAAATGCAAGGCTTGTATTCCTATACACTAATGATGAAAAATCTGAAACAGAAATTAAGGAAACACTCCCATTTACCATTGCAACAAAACGAATAAAATACCTAGGAATAAACCTACTTAAGAAGACAAAAGACTTGTATGCAGAAAACTATAAGACACTGATGAAAGAAATTAAAGATGATACAAACAGATGGAGAGATACACCACGTTCTTGGATTGGAAGAATCAACATTGTAAAAATGACTATACTACCCAAAGCAATCTACAGATTCAATGCAATCCCTATCAAACTACCAATGGCTTTTTTTCACAGAACTAGAACAAAAAACTTCGCAATTTGTATGGAAACACAAAAGACCTCGAATAGCCAAAGCAATCTGAGAAAGAAAAAGGGAGCTGGAGGAATCAGGCTCCCTGACTTCAGACTATACTACAAAGCTACTGTAATCAAGACAGTATGGTTCTGGCACAAAAACAGAAATATAGATCAATGGAACAGGATAGAAAGCCCAGAGATAAACCCATGCACATATGGTCACCTTATTTTTGATAAAGGAGGCAAGAATATACAATGGAGAAAAGACAGCCTCTTCAATAAGTGGTGCTGGGAAAACTGGACAGCAACATGTAAAAGAATGAAATTAGAATGCTCCCTAAAACCATACACAAAAATAAACTCAAAATGGATTAAAGACCTAAATGTAAGGCCAGACACTATAAAACTCTTAGAGGAAAACATAGGCAGAACACTCTAGGACATAAATCACAGCAAGATCCTTTTTGACCCACCTCCTAGAGAAATGGAAATTAAAACAAAAATAAACAAATGAGGCTTAATGAAACTTAAAAGCTTTTGCACAGCAAAGGAAACCATAAACAAGGTGAAAAGACAATCCTCAGAATGGGAGAAAATATTTGCAAATGAAGCAACTGACAAAGGATTAATCTCCAAAATATACAGGCAGCTCATGCAGCTCAATATCAAAAAAAAAACAACCCAATCCAAAAATGGGCTGAAGATCTAAACAGACATTTCTCCAAATAAGATATAGATTGCCAACAAACACATGAAAGGATTCTCAACATCATTAATCATTAGAGAAATGCAAATCAAAAGTACAATGAGGTATCACGTCACACCGGTCAGAATGGCCATCATCAAAAAATCTACAAACAATAAATGCTGGAGAGGGTGTGGAGAAAAGGGAACACTTTTGCACTGTTGGTAGGAATGTAAATTGATACAGCCACTATGGAGAACAGTATAGAGGTTCCTTAAAAAACTAAAAATAGAACTACCATACAACCCAGCAATCCCAGTCCTGGGCGTATACCCCGAGAAAACCATAATTCAAAAATAGTCATGTACCACAATGTTAATTGCAGCTCTATTTACAATAGCCAGGACATGGAAGCAACCTAAGTGTCCATCAGCAGATGAATGGATAAAGAAGATGTGGCACATATATACAATGGAATATTACTCAGCCATAAAAAGAAACGAAATTGAGTTATTTCTAGTGAGGTGGATGGACCTAGAGACTGTCATACAGAGTGAAGTAAGTCAGAAAGAGAAAAACAAATACCATATGCTAACACATATGTATGGAATCTAAAAAAAATGGTTCTGAAGAACCTAGGGGCAGGACAGGAATAAAGATGCAGATATAGAGAATGGACTTGAGGACATGGGGAGGGGGAAGGGTAAGCTGGGACGAAGTGAGAGAGTGGCATTGACATATATACACTACAAAATGTAATGGGAAGCAGCCGCATAGCACGGGGAGATCAGCTCAGTGCTTTGTGTCCACTTAGAGGGGTGGGATAGGGAGGGTGGGAGGGAGACGCAAGAGGTAGGGGATATGGGGATATATGCTTATGTATAGCTGATTCACTTTGTTATATAGCAGAAACTAACACACATTGTAAAGCAATTTTACTCCAATAAATATATTTAAAAAATGTGATATAGGAATTTGAGGTTAAATAGAGGTTAGAAATAAAGTATTAATAAAAAAACCCTCTCAAGATAATTACATGGAATGATGCACTACCTTAAATAGTCTGGGCGCTTCTTCCAATACCATACATATAACACACGGGCGTTATAAAGAGTACTGAAACATTTTCTGTAAAGACTTTAAATCCCAAATGAAACTTTTATGTAAATACTGTTATTGTAAAAAAAAAAAAAAAATTAAATGCAAAGCATGTAATTGAAAAAAGTTGAAAAACACCCACATGTCAGAAATTTAATGAGAATCAACAATTTCATATATCTGCGTGATGAAATAGTATGCACTCATTAAATGAATTATAATTAATTTTAATGTCAAGGAAATAATTTATGATGTCATATTTAACTGAAAAATGTTAACAAGCTAGAAAATGCTGAGAATAATACGGTTTTCATTATGTAAAGAATGAAATATTATTTACTTAAGAAGGCTGGAAAGAATACACAAATATCCTAACAGTGGTTGTTTCCCTGTGGTAGAATTGTAGACATATTATTTTTTTTTCTTGATTCTTTATATATTTCTAAACTTTTCTGATGTTGTGCATAGAGTACATATTGGGTTTCCCTGAGTGCAGTTGAGCATGTGTTATTTTTATGATTTAAAAACACTATCAGTCATAATCAGTAGAAAAAGAATTTTAAGAAAAAATACTAGAAAATGAACAAGCATTTTTTTTACTCTACAGGATTTTGATTAATGAAGCACCTTCTCCTCTTGCTTAGTTCATCTGGAAATCTAATAATGGTAAATTGTTACTATTTATATTTTTACTATTTCTGATTGGTACATGAGAACTGGACTGGGCGCATTAAAAATACATGATGGGAACCATGCCTTTGGTTCCCTTGAATTCATCCTTATAATTGAGCACATCTTTTGAGGGAACCCTTGGGTTGTAACAAGAGATTGTGAAGAATGAGGCTTCTATGACAAGGTGACTCCCATACCTGTCCAATGTGGATCTTTTTCCTTTATATATCCAATGTGGATACTTTTCTATCTAGAGGGGGCAACAAGGATAGGTCCTGTACAGCTCTTGAGGTCTGTTACATGTACCTCTGTGAGTATTCTCGCTTAAGAGAAATGTCTAATTCTGCTTTGCTGGAAAGATGGATTTCCTATCCTAGATTCTTGAAAGTGAATGTGATGTTAAGTCTGGCCACTGGAGTGACACCAGGTAAACCATTAACAAGCCTTTAATAAATTAAAAGCCAAAATTTCTTTGCAATTAAAAATATAATAGTCTTAATCTCTAACAGTGTTTTAAAATAATTACTGACAAATTTGAGCCCTATCTCACTTTATCAATAATCTCAAGAATCAGTAATGTTTCCCTTTTCTTGAACCTTTATTCTAGGCAAAATTGTTGAATAGGTAATAACAATATTCGATGACATCAATTACAACTTCTCATGAAAGGCTTTCTTGTACCAATACTATCCTGCTCATTTCATATACTTAAAAAATTACTTTAAGTAAAAAATAACAATCATTTATAATCAATTTTTAGTGTTAAACCTTATTTCTGATAGTGAAATATTTCCTTCCTTCCTCTTTTTTTTTTTTTTTTTTTTTTTTACTTCTCACTCCGTCCCTCCCTCATCCCCTTTCTTCCTTTAAATCAAATGGATGAACATATTAGAGAGATATTTGAGTGGGAAAGAGAGACTCTTGGAATCTGTGAAATCACAGCTAAAATCAGCATTAGATTTTATACATTCTACCAAATAATTGAGTACTGACAGTTATACCAGTCTTCTTTATATGTATATTTCTTTGGGAGAAATCAAAATACTGACTATTAAATGCCCCCCAAAATGGTTTAAGAAAGCCTATATTTTTTTGGTTGTTGTGGCCTAGGAATTATCTTGGAACTGAATATCATTTTATTTTTTATCCTTTGTCTTCAAGTGGTATAAGTGAGAATCAAAGTTGATAAACAGATTTAAGGTTGTTTGCCTCAGGACACCATTTAGAGGACATCTGTTAATTCTTTTGTTGTGTTTCTGAGTTGAAGCTCAAAAGAGTTAATAAACATCAATCCATGAAGAAAATAATTTCCTTTTCTTCCTTTAAGCTTTGTTGAAAAGCTTAGAGTTTAGAAGCTATGGAGAACCTATAAGAACCTACACAGTTTTTATAAGAACCTATAGAGTTTATTATTTCCAAAAGAGTTTATTAAACCTATAGAGTTTATTATTTGTAGGTGGTAGTCTTCCCTGATCTAAATTTAGATGGTTTGAAACAACAAGCATAATGAATGTACTCAATGATTATAATTCAATTATCTTAGGACCCTAATTATGATCTAGAATGGTGATTGAAATTAACACCCTCACATAGATAAATCTCAATTAAAGTGATTAAATACATATTTCATCTCAACCTATATTCTTCTGAGAATAAATTTATTACTATATCTGGCTTCAGAAGTATACTGAATGGGGGTTTGTACAAGATTACCTTCAGTCACTATAGGTTTTTGAAGTGAAATTATGTTAGCTCTCAAAGGGGAGCAAGTTGTTGTTTTAGGACTGAACGGCAACATGTCTTTTGATACTAAGGTAGTTTCCTTTTCCTAGCCAAAACATTGTCAGAAAGTTCTTAAAATGAAAAGGAATTGGTTTAAATCTTTACTTATCTAATTGAAATTTCTATCTATCTATCTATCTATCTTTTGCATATATGTTTATATGTGTGCAGACATACAAATATACATATAGAGTAATAAAGTTTCTTATAATAAACTGTATACTTGAAACTTTGAAATAAAGTTGAATGAATCCAACCTGGCCTCTTTAATATATTGTCAGTAGAGAAAGAAGCAAGTTTTCCCAGCTGCATCAATTTGTCACTTCTGTTGGCAGATTAGGTACAGTAAATTTCCATGCAGAAGAAGTCACTCAGAGACTCACCTCATCCAGAAAATGTTCACAATTCTGTCTATATATATGTTTGTCATGACTTGAAGAAGAGATTTTGAACATTTGTATCTCTACTGAACCCATTTTTCTGTTGGCTTTCTTTAGAACAGAGTTGCAGTGAAATAGTAGGAAGAGGGCTGGAGTAACTAAGAAAGTATTAATGTTCTGGTTTGTCTATGCCTGAATGGGGTAGGGCAAGACATCCACCTTGAAAATAGCAAAAACTGGAAAAGCAGGAGACTCGTGTATCTGGAAACCACATACCTAAGAATAATCTTTAAGATAATTATGTGTACAATTTGATCTGTAAAACAAATATTGGTAACCATCACCTGGTCTTGGCTTTTATTGACTACCAGTTTCCTGAGATAAAGGTAGTGAGCCTGTTTATATATAGAGTAATGATAATGAATACTGAAAAATCTGTGTGAACTAGTAAAATGAACTCAACTTTTTTAAGTGTGTGGAGTGTCAATCTTAGTTGAGGCACACAGGCTAGTATAGTAGACTATGTTTCTAACTGAGAGTCCATGTTACTCTATACCTTTGAGTGCGTGACTTCTGAACTAAGAATATAAGGATTAACTAATGTGCATCACTCCTTTCTACCCATTGCCAAGTTATAAAACTCTCCCAGAAATTATGGATTTGACATCAGGCAAGGTGTTAAGTGGAGTTTTGGTCCAAGTCAAGAACCCTGACCGTAATTTTTAAAAATTACATTATTTACACTTTAAAGTTACATACATTAAAGCATTATAATAACCACACTACCTTAAAAAATCATCCATTAACTGTTTTCATGAATATCTTGATCATGATAGGATGTTCATAGGGTCATCATATTAAAAAAAAATGAGCACCTTTTCACCTGGGTCATTATTTTTTTTTAATTAATTTATTTTGGCTGTGCCGGGTCTTAGTTGTGGCATGCGGGATCTTTTAATTGCAGCATGCATACGGGATCTAGTTCCCCGACCAGGGATTGAACCCAGGCCTCCTGCATTGGGAGCGTGGAGTCTTACCCACTGGACCACCAGGGAAGTCCCTCACCTGGATTTGATCACTAAATTGTGCCTTCAGTAATCAGATTGACTCAAACTGATACTTTCCTCTGGACCTACATTGTGCTTCTTTATTTACAGGGGAAGGTGTTGGATTAAATCATAAAATTGTATGTCACTTTATTGAGAGGCAGCTGGGTACAACGCATAGAACAGGCTTCATAGACTATGTTTAAAATTTAAGTTCTTCCCTTTTCTTCTGTGTGACTCTGGGCAGAGTTACTTGACTTCTCTGATCCACAGTTTTTTGTTCTAAGTAAAATATCATATCTACCTTGTTGAGTTCTTTGCAATTTGGAGAATATTTGTCATGCTGCCAGTCTTCAATAGATGGTTTCTATTTTTGATTTTGTACAACATGCTACAGCCAGAAAGGACTTAAAAACTCTTTTTAGATCGATTCAGTGAAACCAAGGGATATGTGTATGATTATCTCATTCTTATAGATAAAGAATTGGACTCTCAGAGAAGTGAGAGATTTTCTTGAGTTCACAGTTAATTCAAACAGAAGTCAGAACTGAACCTGTATATTTTGGTGTTTAAAATCTTTCAACAAATATGCTGTATTTTCTTAAGGTTCCTTCCAATCTTAAGGTCCATGATTTCTGGAAGCAGATTGCAAAGACTTCTGTCCCAAAATAGATTTATGGGCGATGAAAAGACTGTTTAATACTGGTTACTATGTTCTTCTTGCATTTACAGTGCAATTTTACATGCACTATCTCTGAGTTGCATTTATCTATGGCATTATTTCTATATCCAAGTACAATATTGTATGTACGGATTTAAAAAATAATTCCATGGATTTATGTGTATGTATGTTTGTGTGTATATGTATAAAAATGCCAAATAATAATGTTATTATTATTGCATAATTGTCATTTTATGATGCAGTTAATTTAAACCTTTAGTCAGCATAGTATTTGGTGCACACCAAAAGAAAAACACCGTTTTGGTAACTTATTCAATATGTAGCATTTCCTTTGACATTTCAATATTAAATTTATCTAGAAAATTTATACAAATATCCTTAAACATAGTACTCTCCTGGAAATCAGAATTTTTTCAGGTCAATCACAATATCCAATTTTGGCTTCAAGTTTATATATACTTACGTGTATATGTATATGTATATATATATATATAAATACACACACATATATATATATATTTTTAAAATATGGGCGATTGGTGATAGTCAATTGTCCTTCTAAACATTTGTAAATAAGATTCCAGAGCCACCTAAGCCACTTTTCCTCAAAAGGAACAAAACCTTAATAAAACAACTCTCAAATAGTTATAAAATATCTAAATTTCCTATACGGAATCCATATAAGTTATTTTAGCAGCTAAAATGATATATATCCATTATTATAAACAGCCTAGCCCTTAGGTGAAAACTCCTTTCTTAAACAGACAACAAAAAGGAATTTTAGGGGGTTAATTTTATTTATTTATTTATTTATTATTTGAAGTATAGTTGATTTACAATATTTCAGGTATACAGCAAAGTGAAAAAAAGAAATTTTGTAGTGATAATAATATGAATCATATTGAAATGTTTACATTTCAGGTATGAGTATTTATTTTTTATTTTGAATTTATTATTTCCATTCTCAAGTTCTTAAATGTTTTTGTACTCATCTTACTGAATAATTTTGACTGATAGTTTTCTTTATATACTGTAGATAGTGTCATAGTTCTCACATTTCTGCATGCACAGGTCTGAAAATCTGGCAAATATGTAATCTTTGAACCTTGTCTGAATGATTCATGGAATCTAAAGATTCAATTCTACTTGTGGTAGGCTGAATAATAGTACTCCAAAGATATCTACATCCTAATTTCCTGAACCTGTGCTATCTTAGATGACAAAAGGGACTTTGCCATTTTAAGTTAAGAATTTTGAGATATGGTGATTTTCCTGGGTTATCCGAGTGTGTCCAATAGAGTCACAAGTGTCCTTAATAGAAGGAGGCAGAGGGAAATTTGAATAATGAAGAAGATGAGACGATGATGGAAACAGAGGATGCCTTTTATCATGAAGGAACAGGCCATGAGTCAAGAAATGCAGGAAACCCCTAGAAGCCGGGATAAAACAAAAACAAAAACAAGAAAACAGGTCCTCCTCTGAAACCTTCAGAAGGAGCACAGCCTTGCCAACACTTTGATCTCAGATTCAGACCTCCAGAACTATGAGAATATATTTGTACTGTTTTGAGTCAAAACATTTATGGTAACTTGTAACAGTGGCAAATATGAAACTAATACACCACTATGGTGAACAGCTGAAAGTATACATTTTTATTCCTTACCCCTTAAATAAAATATTAGTTGAACAAATGATAAGTCTGGAATTTGACAATATTCAAAGAAGGCAACTAGGGGATTTGAACATTTTAATAGTTGTGATGGCTCTGATTTGTTGGCATATGTTAAAGAGAAAGGTGGAGGAGATAGAGTGAGAACATCCTACTGAATTAGTGGTTCCTTAGAATGGAACTGTCTTAACAAATAAGGTGATCATTGCCTCCCTTTGCAAAAGTTATCAACCTTTTCAGCTGTTATTAATAAATGATATTGGGAATGAACTGGATCATTTTTTCATGTCCTTCCTAATCTTAACATTCTCTTCATCTTAGATCTTTTCATTCATTCATGAACACTGCCTAATGCACCAGAACATTGCCTTAAGTGGCTATCTGGCTCTCCATATAAGCATTAAAATAAAAGAGTCATCGGGAAGGGAAAAAAAGATTGTAGTAGATAGAAAGGCCTTTTGTAAATTGCTTTCCAAGAGCTAGGCATCATTCCAGGAAAATGAAGGGCACATTTCAATGGACTTTAACCTCCTTTTGGTGGTATTTAAAGTCCTTCCTTGGGACATTATACAAGCCAATGGTGAATATTTTGCCTGAAATTTTCCATTAAAATTGTAATCACTTAATACTTTGAGGTTAGCCAAAGAGATTACATTATATAGAGAGTGATCTTAAAATTTGCATTTTAAGTTAATTACTATTAAGTGAACAAGGCTGTCAAATATTTTTCCTTCTGGGAATCATCCAGCTATATATATTTTTCCATATATTTCTTCCAAAATATCAAGAATTCCCATTGAGGAAAAAAATAAATAGTTCTTTTAAGAGGAAAACCTATGTTTTCAATATTATGATTCTGTGGAAAAATAAATATTGCCTACAGGTTAAAAGTGATAGAAATTTGGACATGAGACCCTAAACATTCCATATTACCTTGCCCATCATGAGCATTTAAAATTCAACAACATGAAACATGAAAGAAATGTTCAGTGAAATATAAAGAGAGAGATATAAAATATATGATTATATCATACTCACTGACTCTTCCAAGCAGAACCAAATTATGTGTAGGTTACACTATATTCTGTGATCACTATATTCATCTCATTCTTTCTCTAATGACTTAATTTACATGAAATCAGGTTTAGAGAAAAAGAAAGCTTACATATTTACTATATGCCAGGCACATGTGTGTAGTATATATCTCTTTTACACCATTTGAGTTAACCCCATTTCATAAACTACAGGAGAACAGAAGTCCTGGATTATACCTTACTTAGGATTTTGCAGGTAGCACATGACAGAGGTAAGATAGGGACCTAAGTCTTTTGATGCAAAGACTATGCACTTTCCTCAAAAGGGGGTATTCTGAAAAATGCATGTCAAATGGGAAAAGGGAATGTTCAATTGAAATTTTTCTTGAAGGAGTTGATGTAGAAGGGATGGTATTTCAGGGTTTGTTGAATTACTGTATGTCTTTGTTCTTTGTATATATAAGCATGCATATAACAACTGGTATATCTTCATCTGTCAGTGGAGAGATTCATACACCAAAACTTCCTTCTCACAATCTCCTGGAATGGTTTTGCCAAGAAGTAATTCAAATAGATCTGTTGATCCAATGAAGATGGATCTATAACCATACTGACAGTCTGATATTTATAGAAACAGAACTGATAAGTAAATTAAAGATAGATTATTTTTTCTACTTGCTGTCTGATCGTATCTGGGAGAAAAATCATGTAATTGTCATTTCATAATGGCCAGAAATACTCTTGTTGACCAGTAGAGACAGTATAGTGTACTGAACATATAGAAATAATGTTATCAATAGAAAACATTTTGAAGGTACTATGTGCCAGATAAAGTTCTAATTTTTTAATGCATGCCAACACAATTCTTACAATTACCTTATGAAATAGGTACTATTGTGGTCTCCATTGTACAGACTGAGGAAATGAAGCTCACAGAGGTAAAGTTACTTGTACAAAGTCACTCAGATAGTAAAAGGCACAATTAGGATTCAAATCCAGGTGTCCCGGCTCCAGAGCCCATATGCTTAAACATTAATTTCTAATAGGGGTTGAATAGATGTCTTAAGATATCAAAAAAAATGAAGGGGAAAGAAGTGAAGGAATAGAAAAACAAAACTTCCTAGACTAAATTATGATGTGAATCATCAGTACAAGAGTGAGCCAAGGACTGAGCAGGATGAATGGAAAATGCCCACTTAGGCATATCTCTCACAAGATTTTGGAACATCAAAGATATTTTAAAAGATTCCAGAAATTTAAAGAGACAAAAAAACTAGTTGGTGACTTACAAATAAATGAGAATTAAAATGGCATCTGATTTGTCATCAGCAAAACTGAGTATGACAGTGGTGAAAAAAAGTTATTCTAAGTTCTAAAGGAAAAGCCTATTCTCTGCCAAAATATCAAGGGCAAGTGCAGGACAGACACGTATTTGGATATACAGGGACTCATAAGGTTTGCCACTCACATCCTAAAGTCATTTTCTAGAATGCACTCCAGCAAATTTAAGACAAAATACAGGAAAGAGGAAGACATGGTATTCAAAATACATCATTTTAAACTTGAGTAAAATTAAAAAACTCAGCTGTTAAATGTGCAGTTGGCTTAGAAAATGAATGAACTAAAGTAGAACACGAAGTCAAAAAGTTTTAAGAAGAAAGACATTAAAGAAAAAAAAAAGATTCATGTAACTAAATGATGTAGAAGTTAGATGACTTTGGTGCAGTTTTTCTCAATCTTGGCACTATTGACATTTTGGATAAGATAATTCTTTGGTGGGAGAAGCCTGTTTCATGAATTGTAAGATGTTTAACAGCAACTGGAAAAACGATGAAATGTAATTATTCTGTGTTGTGTAACATGTGTTCAATAAATATTTGTTAATTAAAGTAAATTTCCAGAGATAAAAAAGAATAAATGTCAAAAACATTTATGGAAAAAGTAATGAATAAAATATAGACATTGTCAAAAACCAGGAAATAATATCTTAAGTTGATAGGTTATAAAACAAAATTTAAGTAAATATGCAAATCTATACAGATAATGAATAGGGAAGCTGAAAACAAAATTTGGCATAATTTGAGAAGAATGGGGAATATGAAAAGCACAACAGAAGGTAATTGAATCATAAAAATTGTATTTTATATTAGGAAGACAATATTATAAGAAGTTGAATATCAAAAACAGATATATGAACACTTCATGCACGGTTTTGGAGAAAATTTCCAGGATGATTAAAAAAACAAAAAACAAAATAATTAAAAAATACAAATAAACAAAACAAAATATAATAATGAGACAAGAGTCAACAAGTGGGAGAGTCAATTCAATTGCGTCTTTAACTCTCTGTTTAACTTATACACTTTAATTGACTGTTTTTAAAACAAAAATTGCACGTTTAAGGGAAGAACTTTGGGAGAATGATCTCGCCATGTAATGGGCTAGTTTTTTCATATGAAACCTAATATCCTCTTTAGGATCACTGAATGGAGAAAAAGAAATTACTAGAAGAGTAGAGAGGAGATATTCTTATAGAAAATTCCAGACCAAGTAATGGAATAATAAAATTTACATTTTAGAAATAGCACTTTTATAGCTGAATGAATGATGAGTCAAAGAGGTAATAGAGATAAGAATTCAATTAGGAGATTATTTACAGTTAGGAGGTGAGACGTACTGATGGCTTGAACCCAGGGGTAGCTTGGATTTGGAGAGAGGATTACCAGACTGACTAGAAATTTGGGAAACAGGATGGGCAGGAGTTGGGGACAAATTATCATTATGAGATGAAGGAAGAGAGAACATCTAGGATGACTTTATGGTGTTCCACTGGAAGACTGGTAGAATGGTGGTGTCACTCACTACAATAGGTAACCTAGGAGAAGAAAGAGTTTTATTTGGGAGAAAGCGAAAATGAATTTAATTTTGGAAAGTGTTGACTATGAGAGTTTGTTTTTCATTCATGAAGATGGTGGAAATACAGACTGAAGGCTCAGAGGAGTCAATTGGAGACAGAGATTTGTTGAAAATCTTCAGTCTAGTGCTAGTGTCTTCAAGACAATATCATCAGTGTGGGAACTGGTATTCTAGTCAGGGCTCTAGCACTCAGCTGTGTTAGCTTGGAGAAATTGTCCTTCCCACACCAATAAGATGGAACAAAAGAAGGATAAGATGATGTTAAAGGTACCTTGAGACATGGGGAATTTGTCAAACCTACTTGTTGAAATTAGTCTAATATTGACGGTTAGGTTTGTAATATCAAGGTTGTTTTACTAGATACATAAAGACTGAGTTGTAGTTTATGTTTCAAAGCAATGTGAATTCTAATCAGCTCCCTGCTGTAGTTGATGTTTTCCAAGAACCTGGGAAGAAAGTGAATACTGTACTGAGGCAAGGATTTTCACCGCTGCAAGTCTCTGACATGATGTCACCCATTTTTTGTGTTATTATTGTGCTCATGGATTATATCTCATGTAGTGATGCCAATATGTTCCTGATTTTAAGCACAACATTTCACTCATTTATTTTTAACCCCTTATAATAATCATAGCTTTGTTCATTAAAAAAATATATCTTTAGGGAAGCTGATTGGTTGGGAAAGGGAGGTACTCTTGTATTCTGGGGGATCTTTCAAAGATAATGCACATGTTTTGGGATAGAGAAATGAAATTTTGACCTGAGTGAATTTTTGTGGTTCAGATTGATGAGATATTGTTCAGTTTATATTTCCTGATTTTTATCCTGATTGTCCAAAGCCCAGTTTATTTTCCTCCTTATTCTTTCTCTGTGCCTCTCTGTTCTAGAAGGGAAACATGTCTTCTCTAAGCATTTGCGCATTAGCTCGATGTGAAACTCCTTTATCAATCCTATGCACGTTTCCCTGGGAAAAATGCCAAACTTGACCACTTATGCTAGATAGGAAAACCTCAGCAAGCTTTCCAAATTTAAGCACTATGATTTTTCCAACAAAGATATTTGAAACCCAAGATATATGGGGTTTGCATATTTTGGTTTACAGTACTCAAACTGAAATTTGATTCACCTTGTTTTTCATTAAGTACCAAGAAAAGAATAAACCAGGCTTTTCCTAGAATTCAGCATAATCTGCTTCCAACTGTATTCTGTGAATCTAAAAACATTTCAAATGATTAAAAAATAACCTTGGATCTGTAATTCAGCCACAGTGTTCATGACCACAGCACAGCTGACTGAAATCACATGTGTTATCTTGTAGATAAATGACCCTCTATGTGAGTAGGAAGGAGAGTATTAGATTTAGAAAATTGAAGATTAAAAATGAGCAAATTCCAAGTTCTGTTTTAAAGCCTACATTTTTGAAAAATGCCTTCTACTTAATGCTTATTGGCTTATACAGAGAATGGCATGAGTTAATCTATTTTAAGGATTTGTTCTTTGAACTGATAGTCTTGTTTTTTAGTAACACAGCTTAATACTGTAGTCCATGTTAGAATCCACATTATTAGTACTATGGATTAATTGGAAATTAAATATTGCTTTTATCACTCATTGTTAATATCAAGTTTGAAAACTTCACATAACTTAAAAACTGATCACCTGGGGAGAAAGATGGGATTAGTTTGTGATCTCGCCCACAAATTACATGTGATTGAATCATCTTATGTGCACTAAGGAAGCTATTTTAATGAAACCTTGGAAATCCAAAAGAGAAAAGAGCTAATAGACTATTCAGCCTTGTGTTAGATAAACATCAGAATAAGCCCCAGAACCTTGAGTGTTTTTATGGGCAACAAAAATATTCAATTATTAATCTGAATTCACTTACACTTCACAGTTATGAAGTATTTTTAAAAAACAGTTTAGCAAGAGTAACCATCTCTTGAACACAATAGAGTGCACTATTAAAAGATGTCCACATACAGTAAAACTTGGATTTGTTGCTTTAAATGTATCTTAAAGATAAATAGCATTTGAAAATTGTTTTTCTTAAGGACATATTTCCTTTCACTTTTAATTAAAATTATATGTGGATATAGTTACAAATATAAATATCCTGTTTGCATTGCAGTTAATGGCGTACTTATTTGAATAGCCCAGTACCTCCTTACAAAAACAGATATAACCACTAAGATAATATACCAGAAATATCACAGGCAACATCTACAATAAAATTATATGAAAAACTATTCCCATTAGTGTGGGGAAAAAACAAAAACAGCAATAAGAATGGTATGGTTTCAACAACTCTGCAAGAGAAAGCAGAAATAGCAAATAAATCATCTTCAAATGACTCTGAGAGCTGAAGAATCCAGAAATTGCCACACTTGTTGTAGAAAGCTTGATGGGCAAATCTTGAACAGCCCAACTAGGAGGGTGCCAACAGAGGCTTAACTATGTAAGGAAGTTAATGGTTACTAAGGAGATTTCAGACAATGTTGAGGTAGTCCAATCACTATGAATTCTTGCAGTTAATGAAATAGAACTCATTTTAGAATAAAACACCAGACTTAGGTAAAATTGCTGTGAGTGAAATACACACTGAACAGAAAAATGGACTTTTAAGTGCAAAGGATGGAGATAGTTCATATAAAACTCAGCAAAAGAAAGAGAACCAGCACATCTCAGAAAATACAAGGCCATGTTTTCAAAATCTTACATGATAGCAACAGAGAATATTTCTGTAGAGTCATGTGATTTGATAGTTTAGCCTACCCTCTTGTTCTAAGAACCCGGGAAAACCTAGTTCACTTACAAACCATCAACTGAAATATATTGCAATAGAACCCTATGTTAAATTTCCATATGAAAAAAGTAAAATGAGTAAAATAAAATACCTATAGACATTCAATTCATTTTAGAAGAACATGCACAAAAGAGATAAAATCTATAAGCTAGTACTTTAAATCAACCAGAAAGGAATTAAGGAAGCAATAGAAATCAGAATTATAAAAGCTTAGTAGTAATTCATTCAACAAATGAGAATATGAATAAAGAACTAACAGTATTCATAAAATAATTAGAAATTTTAAAAAAAGATAATTTTAGAAGTAAAGTTTAAACAAGAAAGAAAACCGTAGATAATGTCATAAGGGACACAGGTAATGAAAAGACAAAAATAAAAGAAAGAAGGAAAGAAAAAACAAAGAAAGAGAAAAACAGAGTTTGAGAGAATCGTATAAAAATAGGTAACAATGATGCAACATATGTATAATGGTAGTAACTGCAGAAGATGAATAACAAAACAGTAGATGGAACAGATAATAGAAAATAGAATTCAAGTAAGTTTTTTTAGAATAAAAAAGACCTGAAACTACATATTGAAAGAACATACTATATCCTTTTGAAAACTGACCCAGAAAGATTAATTTTTAGCATAATTATGGACTTCAGAGAAATAAAATCTTTCAGGCATCATTCCAAGAAGGTGGAGTCATTTATAAGAAAAGGAATATCAGATTGTCATCAAAATTGATGAAAGTTATATTTTATGTCAGAGGACAATGTAGTAATATATGTAAGATAATGTAGAAAAGACAATGTAAGCCAACAATTGCATATCTTGCCAAACTGATATTAAAATGTAATGACATTTTACATAACACAGACATACTATTTATTAACATGCATAATGTCAGTTAATATTTCATGAGCGCTTCATAAGAAATACACTAAAGAAGAATTTTAAGATAACAAAAAGGCCTAAAAAGACACTGTTATAATTATGTGCAGTAAACATTAAATATAATGTTATCAATAAAACTAAAATCAGTTTAGGAGGAAGGGAAGAGAAAAGGGAAGGAAAGCAGAATGAGTTTACTGATTGCCTTATGGATATAAACTGGAATTTAAAGTGTGTCTCCTCAACTGAAGTGCAAGGAGAGAGAGGAGAGGAAAAAGAAAAGGTTCTACCTAACAAACTTGCTTATGGTAGAAAACAAATAGACATTATCCAAAAAGAAAAAGAAAAGATTAATTAAGAGCATTATGTAAAGAGATCAGTATAAATGCAACTATTACCAAAAAATATAGACTTGTCTAAATATTAAAGATAACACAGAGAGAAAAAGAGTGAGAGCAAGGACGAAAAAGGAAAGACAGAGAGAGAGAGAAGAGAGACAGAGAGAGACAGAGACAGAGTCAGAGACAGAGAGAGAAACCCCATAGTAAAATGACATTTAAAGGTAAATATAATATTAAAAATATCACAGAACTAGAAAGACCAAATCAGCTAATCAAGGTTCAGTCAGAAGACTGAAGCCACTCTTCTGTGTTCAGGTATAACTGTCTTCATATAGAAAAAGGGGCTTAAATATCTGTTGTAAGAGCCTGAGGGACAGAGATCAGAGAAGCTACTACTGAAATTCAGAGGGTCTCCTGCAAGTCAGAGGAGTCAACACTCACGTCTCAACTCAAAGTACCGAGGTGGATAATTCTCAAACTGGAAGCTGCTGCAATTCTTGAGAATATGAGAATTCCCCACCAAATATTTCAACCTGTAGTGAAGAACCAGATAACTCTCAAGAGTTGTCAGGAATTTCTTATGTGTCCATATGTACGGCTGCAACTTTCCTCAAGAGAAGGATGTCTTTCTTTCATTCTGATCTTTTAAATTTATGCATGTTCCTTATATTGGCAATCTTTTACCCAGAGCCATACACAGAAGGGGATTCTGGGAAATGCATTGCAAAGGAGGGGGATAAAGATGATGCTGATTTGACAGCATATAATCCATCACAGTAAGTGAAGAAAGTCATACAGTATGCTGTATACAAGAAATGTATCTAAAATAAGGAGGTTCTTAAATGTTTAAAATAAAATCATGGACAAAGGTACACAAGGCAATTTGCAAATTCAAAAGAAAAAAGAAACAGGTTTCATAATTTTGATATCTGACAAAGTTGAATTTGAGGCCAAGAAACATAAAAAGAGACAAATAACACTTTATAATGTTAAAGTCTGTATTTAATAATGAAGATACTAGTTATTAATATGCATGCATCTAGTAACAGCAACGACTCACATAAAAATAAACTGTAAGACATAAAAGAAAAACAGACAAAATACAGAAATAATATAAATAGCATTCTCTCACCATAGATATTAAAAACAACATTAAAAAAAGGCACCACATGGATATATCTTAATATATAAAATTTGCTAATAATTTAGGTAAATTTAATATTTTATTGTATTTGAATTGTATATATTTTATACATAAAGTTAAAAGTAAATATATTCTTTTAAATTTCTAACTCTGTGAACTGTTCGTTTATGACTTTTGTGCATTTTATCTGTTGGTTTCTTTGCCTTTTTGTAAAAGGTTTATAGGAGATTTTTGATATTGCATATTGATACCCTTTGCTATGGTCCAAATGTGCTACAAGACTGTATCATGGAATTAGATCAGTTGCATAGGTCCAAGTGCATCTACTAGAGCCACAGTTGAATATACTTAACCCCTTCTTATAATTGAGTCCTGACTGCTTTGTAAGAGGGCGACTCCATTTCTACGGCTTCTGGTTGGAATTAATTTTGCAATCTAATGCATTATACATCCTTTCTAGGAGCCTTTCATTTATCACCGTTACTTAATATTTACAACCAAGGTTGCAGCTAATTCCATTCACCCCTTAATTTGATTCAGTCTATGTTTTTACTGCTTCACTGGATCCTTTATTGTTTTCAGATTTTTCTATCTGGCTCTGGGCTTCAATTTTATAGGCATTTTACTGACATTGTTTACTGTATTTCAAAATAGTTCCCACACTAGTAAAAACATATTTCTAAACGTATGTACTTCAGGTCTCAGAAATATCCCATTATGTGAATCTCATTCCTCACTGATAGTGGAAAAATATGTTTATGGGATGGATGAGTTTGATTATGACAACATTTCTATTTCTCTCCCTTTGGTAAGGAAAATGAGTGAAAAAATAAACTGTGAGTCTCAATAAAAATGTTCAATTATCATGTTGTCAGGCAGATCCAGGCCTCTCTTTTTATACCTGTTTTAAAGAAGTAGAAAATATCACTTCATTGTTAATCAACTATACTCCAATATAAAATAAAAATTAAAAAAAATAAAGAAATAGAAAATACATTGGTTCTTACTATCCTTCTTTTCTCTCTCTATTCTCCCTCCCCAGGAAGCCAAGTCTTGTCTGGGCTGCACTATACCAGGAATGGATCTCTTGGTTGACAACTTATCTAACAGATTCTAGACTCACTCTGGAAGCACTGATACATTTTGATTCTAGGTTACTTGGACACTATACCCTTTTGACACAGTTATAATTTTTCAATCATCTTGTCCACCCTAGTTAAACATGATTCAGGTTGCATATTATTTCTGTCTTCTCCATTCAACCTCACTAATTTATTCCTCAACTTTCTTTCCATAAGTATTCTATATTTGGCCTAGATATTATGCTTTAATTATCTTATGCTAAATTTTCTGTCTTAGGATATAAGAAGAAAAATCAGCTTTCAAATTTCAAAGGAAAGGGGGATCTTGAAGGATGAGGAAGGTTTAGACAAGTGAGGAGAGGGGAGAAAATATTTGGAGAGCATAAAATAGTTTTAAATGAGATATGGGTGAATGCATATATAATATTGCATACATAATGTAATATCCTATTTACTGCCTTTTACCTTCTATTATTACTTGTGGTATAACAATTTAAACTTTTAATGCATACACATTATAATTGTATCGAACACTTGTTTTACCATAAGGAGTTTTGGGTGAGAATTTCACTGATTCATGATTCGTGATTCTCTTTTCTCTTTACCCTTATCTAAAGTTGTAAAGATTAGGTTGAGAACATAGACCCTAGAAACAGATTATCTGAGTTTGGATTATGTCTCTGCTTTCTTGCACTATAGTTTTGGTGAAGTTACTTAACCTTTTTTTGCTTCATTTGTCTCATCTATGAAAAGGCAATATTAATACCACACCTACCTCCTACTGGTGTTAAATGAGCTTGTATATGTTAATGGCTTACAATAGTGCCTGTTATCATAGGGAGGGGTATGGAACCAAAAACATAGGAGTCAGATGGCAGACATAGATTAGGGCCATTTCAAACTATTTTTAATGATTAGTTTTTTGTTACTAATTATTACATTTCCATTTCTAGTCCTGCCTCCTACATATGAAGTTGCCTATGTCTTAAAGTAGCAAGAAATTCTAAACTATAAACTAGGAGATGATATTTGCAAATCAAAAGTCTTATCATCTTTTCTTTCTACAGTTCAAAGGAACTGCTGTAGGTTGTGCTCTGAGAGTCTATAAAGCCTCCCTGCAAAACAAACCGTAAAGCAGATAATCAATACACTAATAATTAAACTACCCCATGAAATGTAAGAAAATTTCAGAGGGTTTTAGGCTGGTTTAGCAAAGAAGAGATTAAAGACAAGAAATCTTATATTTTGATTAATGAGTCAAGAAATGATGGGTCAAAATACTCTATTTTCAATCTGCTTGATTCATTATACAAAAGTCTTCAAATATTTAAGTACTGTATTTAGAATATCAGGAACTTATTCCAGCAATTTTAATATTATATTTATCTTTGTTGAAAGCTATATTTGTGTATAACAACATTTATAGAGATTAAAAAGACTTTTCACATCTTTGCAGACTTATGCTATGTAATCAAGTTAAGAACATTAGGCAGGAATTTAAGTGCCAAAGAGATCTACTATAAAGAAAACAGTTCTGTTATCTATAGTACTGTGCTCCCAATCTTATTTTAAGTACTGAAGATAAAACTGATAAAAATGAATGAACAGACACATAGATCAATGGAATGGAATAGAAAGCCCCAAAATAGCTCCACATAAATATGGCCAATTGATTTTTGACAAAGGTGCAAAAAACTATTGAAAAGAGAAAGAATAGCCTTTTTAAAAATTGGTGTTGAAACAATTGGTCACTCATTTGCAAAAGAAGAAAGGAAGGAAGGAAGGAGGGAAGGAAGGAAGGAAGGAAGGAAGGAAGGAAGGAAGGAAGGAAGGAAGGAAGGAAGGAAGGAAGGAAGAAAGAGAGAAAGAAAGAAAGAAAGAAAGAAAGAAAGAAAGAAAGAAAGAAAGAAAGAAAGAAAGAAAGAAAAAGAAAGAAAGATGGAAACTCAACCTATACCTCTCTCTTCATATCTATGGACTACAAACAATAAGTGCTGGAGAGGGTGTGAGGAAAAGGGAACCCTCCTACACTGTTGCTGGGAATGTGAATTGGTGCAGCCACCATGGAAAACAGTATGAAATTCCTTAAAGACTAAAAATAGAGCTTGCATATGATCCAGCAGTCCCACTCCTGGGCATATATCCTGAAAAGATGAAAACTCTAATTTGAAAAGATACATGCACCTCACTGTTCTTAGCAGCACTACTTATAGCCAAGAAACTAACACGATATTGTATAGTAAATCATGTATATATTTTTAAGATTATTTTCCATTTAGGTTATTACATGATATTGAATATAGTTCCCTATGCTATACAATAAATCTTTGTTGCTTATCTATTTTATGTATAATAGTGTGTATCTGTTAATCCCATACTCCTAATTTATCCCTCCCCTGCTCCTTTTCCCCTTTGGTAACCATAAGTTTGTTTTCTATGTCTGTGAGTCTGTTTCTGTTGTACATATAGATTCATTTGTATTATTTTTTAGATTCCACATATAAGTAATATCATATAATATTTGTCTTTATCTGACTTACTTAGTATGATATTCTCTAGGTCTATCCATGTTGCTGCAGATGATGGCAATATTTCATTCTTTTTTATGGCTGAGTAATATACACATATATATCACATCTTCTTAAACCAGTCATCTGTTGATGGGCACTTGGGTTTTTTCCATGTCTTGGCACAATATATATAGGCTTCTAGAGAGTTAAAAAAGATGAATCATGGATCTAAATGAAAAATGTGAAAATATAAGAATTTTAGAAGGAAACATATGAGAAAATCTTTTTGACCTTGGGTTAGGCAGAGTTCATAGATATTACACCAAAAGCATTATTCATCAAGAAAATTGATATTTACACATCATCAAAATTTATAACTTATGCTCTACAAAAGATTTCATTAGGAAAATGAAAGGACAGCTACAAACTAGGAAAAAATACTTGCAAATTTCATACCCAACAAAGACTTGTATCCAGAACATATAAAGAACTCTCAAATTTCAGCAATAAGAAAACTAATGACCCAATAAAATTGGAGGAAATATTTGAATTGACTCTTCACCGAAGAAGATGTATTGATGGTAAGTTAGCATATGGAAAGATTTTCAACATCAAATTAAAGTGCAAATTAAAACATTAAGATACCTTTACACAACTACTAGAATGGCTAAATGAGAAAACAAACAAATACACAAACAATACTGATTGCTCCCTAGGATGTGGCACAACTCAAATTCTTAGCCATTCTAGAAAACAATTTGGACATTTCTAATAAAGTTACACATACATTTACTCTATGGCCAGCTTACAGTATTTACCCCACAGAAAAGGAAACATGTTTAATTTAAAAACCTGTGTACAAGTGTTTATAGCAGCTTGATTCCTAATTCCCCCAACACTGGAAAGAGTCCATATGTCCTTTTCCCCCCAGCTTGATTGAGATATCATTGACATATAACATTGCGTAACTTTTAGGTGTACAATGTGTTCATTTGATATACTTGTATACTGCAATATGATTACCACAATAGTGTTATCTGTGTCACATCACATAATTGCCATATCTTTTTTGTAGTAAGAACATTTAAGATCTACACTCGTAGCAACTTTCAAGTATATAATACAGTATTATTAACTGTAATCACTATGCTATGTATTAGATACCCAGAGCTTATTCAACTTAAAGGTGGAGTTTATACTCTTTGAGTATTGTGTCTGTCAACCCGCAAATAGATACACAAATTGTGGTAATCTATACAACAGAATATTATTCCATGATAAAAAGGAGCAGACACTTGATGCATACAACATGGCCTAATTTCAGAGGCATTTTGCCAAGGAAAAGAAGCCAGTATCAAAAGGTTATGTACTCTATAATTCCATTTATATGGCATTCTCTCGAAAGCAAATTTATGGGGATAGAAAACAGATCCATGGTTGTCAGGGATTAGAGGTGGGGTTTAGCTTCATGGGAAAGGGACAGCATAAGGGAATTTGAGGGAGGCAGAGACTGTTTTGTATTCCAATTATGGCAGAAGATATGCAAATCTATATAGGTGTTAGAATAACTGGAACGGTATGCTGAAAAATTAAGTTAATTTTATTATATGCTAGTTTAAGATGATATTTAAATATATGTATATATATACCAGTGCAACCTGTAGAACAAATTTGCTAAAATGGTTGGAGAAATCCTTGGGGAGGTTTCTAAGACTGTAGAACACAGCTGTCTCCCAAGGTAAAAGGCCTCTTGTTAGAGCTGTTACCTGGGTCTCTCTGTCTGTGTGAGTGTGTGTGTGTGTGTGTGTGTGTGTGTGGTGTGTGTGTGTTGGGAGTATGTTGCTGCAATCGGTAAAAATATATGACTTCAAACTTGAGGGACCTCAGAATTGTGTTACTTCTTGATAGCTTCTAGTGCAAGAGAGCCCCAAGAGTCTTCATTACAACCCTTGATATTAACTGAAATCCATCCATCTTTGGAGCTACACATATGGATCTAAGAGTGAGAGGTCTTAGAATCTTAAATCCTCCTTTGTCCTGAGGAGAATCTCAGGAAAAATGCGGCTACATGTTCTGTTAGAACAATTTCTAGCTCCCAGTCTTAATTCAGTCTGTCCTCTCCATCTATTTCTGCTTCTCAGAATCCTTTCCACTCATCTCAAATTCCAGTCTCCAGGAATACATCCATGATCAACACATTCCTCACACTGTTATATATAATTTTTATCTCTTGCCTACTTTTAGTATTTGGATGTAGTCCTTCAGTGACCAGACCTGTTTGCTTTCTCTGCTAGATTGCAGTTTCCTTGAGATTATTATGAACTGTTCACATATGAATTTCACATTGCATGAAGTTGATAGAGCCTTCATTTACTTACTAATCTTTTTTGTTTCCCGCTAATGCACTAGGAACTGGAGTTACAACGAAGAATATTGCAAAGCATATGTGTAAAATTTCAACAAGGGCTTATTTATTAATCTGTGGACTTCTTTGCATTTGAGCACAGTCAATACCACCACTCTACTCCTTAGACATGTCTATAACTGAATCAAAGACTGCCAGGGAGGGGAGATCAAGATGGCAGAGAATAAAGATACTGAGCTCACCTCCGCCCACAAAAATATCAAAAATACCTCTACACATGGAGAAACTCTCTCTGAAAACAAACTGGAGACTGGCAGAAAGACTCTTTTACAACCAAGCCTGTAAAGAAAGATCCACATGGAGTTGGGTAGGAAGGGAGGAGAAGTGATCAGGTCTGCACCTGTGCCCCTAGCAGGGGACACAGAAGAGGAGGGGGTGTCACTGGCATAGAGATCCCCCTTGGGGAGAGAGGAGATCGAGCTATATATTGGGCACCCCAGACCTGGGGTTCAACATTGGGAATAGGAGTCCCCTTAGCTAGATTGTAATCCAGTGAGACTTACCAGAGGGCTGTAAGAAACCTAGACTCCACTCATGAAGAGCATATATATATGCTTGCTTACTCCTGGCAACAAGACGAATAAAGCATATTGAAAACTCCTTGGCACTCTGACCAGTTCCCCGCCAATGCCCCAGTGTGCTCCCCAGCTGGCACTGGGATCCTGCTCCTCCCCCTCCTGCTGCCATGCAGCTCCCCACTAGGGTGAAGGTTGCAGTTGCAGAGGAGAGTGCACACTTGGGGAGGAATAGAGACATCCTGGACCCAGCCCTGCATCTGAACAGGGCAAGGGTGGCTATTGCTGGTGCACGTGGAAGCAGTGGTTTGGGAGCAGCCCAGGGCTCTGACTGGTGTGCTGGGACCTTCCTGGTACATGCTGTGGACTGCATCAGGTGCCTGCTTCAGCCCCTCTTGCTCCAGCTCTGCTCACCTCTGGGGCAAAAGTGCCATTGATAGGGGAAGTGCACCTACTTAGAGGAAGCAGATCCAGCTGGGACTTGGCCAGGGGGTAGAGGGTAGCCAATACCGGTGAACGCAAGGAGGCAATGAAGTAGAAATGGCCTGGGGCTCTGACTGGCTTGCTGGGACTGTCCCAGTGTGCACCCCAGTCCATTCCAGGCTCTCATTCCCGCTCCTCTTGCTCCCATGCTGTTCTCCACTAAGGTGTCAGTGCCACTGCTGGGGAGAGGAAGAGAGCTCAAACTTAGAAGTAACAGTACCAGCTGGGACCTAAGCCTCAAGGTTTCTGCTCTAGCATGTTGGGTCCTGCCCCTGCCCACAATAAAGTTGTGGCAGCCATTGAACATAAGAGAAGCCCCAGCTCACACTTAGCTTTGGCTCTAGCCCCTCCATCTCCAGCCCTACCTCCCACCAAGGTAATAGCTGCCAACACACCACCAGGGAAGATGTGACCCCTGCTCATTTCAGAACCGGCTTTCTCACTAAAGCCACCGGGCACATGAAGAAGACTACACAGGGACACTCCTACACAAGGACACCACTTCACTTCAAGACCAGGATAGGTAACTCTTTCATCTAATTTCACAGAGACAAAACAAACAAACAAACAAAAAACCAACCAGTTAAACAGAATGAGAAGACAGAGGAATTTGTTTTGAATGAAAGAACAAGAAAAAAATCTATGAAAAAAACCCCTAATGAAACTGAGATAAATAATTTACCAGATAAAGAGTTCAAAGCTTTAGAAATAAGAATGCTAACTGAACTTGGGAAAAGAATAGATGAACACTGTGAGAATGCTAACAAGGAATTAGAAAATACGAAAAAGATCCAGTCAGAGCTGAAGAATTCAATAATTGAAATTTTAAAAAGCACTAGAAGGAATTAATAGCAGACTAGGTGATGCAGAAGAACACATAAGCTATCTGGAAGATACAACAATAGCAATCACCCAATCAGAAAAGGAAAAAAAATTAAAATGAGCCTAATTTAAGGGACCTCTGGGACAACATCAAGCATATCAACATTTACATTATAGGGGTCCTAGAAAGAGAAGAGAGAGAGAGAAATATTAGAGAATGTATTTGATAATATGGCTGAAAAATTCCCTGGAGATCCACACCAAGACATATCATAATTAAAGTGGCAAAAGTTAAAAATAGAAAATTTTAAAGGCAACAAGAGAAAAATATAGTCACATACAAGGGAATCCCCATAAGGCCATCAGCTGATTTCTCTGCAGAAACTTTGCAGGCCAGAAGGGAGTGGCATGATATATTTAAAGTGCTGAAAGTGAAAAACCTACAACCTAGGATATTCTACCCAGCAAGATTATCAGGTTATTCAGAATTGAAGGAAGCATAAGGAACTTATCAGGCTAACAAAAACAAAAAGAATTAATCAGTACTAAACTGACCCTACAGGAAGTGTTAAAAGGTCTTCTCTAAGTGGAAAAGAAAAGGCTACAATAAGAAGTAAGAATTATAAGGAAGGAGTATTCCCACTAGTAAAGGCAAATAGATAGTAAAGGCTGTGGATCAACCACTTAAGTAAGTGAGTACAAAGATTAGAAGATGAAAATTGTACAGTAAAATCAATTATAAATACAAAAAACAATAAAGGGATGTAAACTATCATATCAAATATATAAAACATGGGGGAGGGGAGTAAAAATGTAGATCCTTTAGAATGTGTTTGAATTTAAATGATTATCAGTTTAAAGCAAGTAGATATAGTTATAGGTCAACAAATATGAAGCCCGTGGTAACCACAAATCAAAAACCTATACAATGGAAGACATGGAAGCAACCTAAATGTCCATTGACAGATGAATGGATAAAGAAGATGTGGTACATAAACACAGTGGAATATTACTCAGCCATTGAAAAGAACGAAATAATGTAATTTGCAGAAACATGGATAGACCTTGAGATTATCATACTAAGTGAAGTAGGTCAGACAGAGAAAGACAAGTGTCATATAATATTGCTTATATGCAGAATATTAAAAAAAAATGATACAATTGAACCTATTTACAAAACAGAAACAGACCCACAGACTTAGAGAACAAACTTATGGTTAGCAGGGGGGGAACGATGGGGGGAGAGGGATAGACTGGGAGTTTGGGATTGACATGTACACACTGCTGTATTTAAAATAAAATGTCTTTCCACAAAAAACAAACAAACAAACAAACACCCTACACAGTGGAATACCACTCAGCCATAAAAAAGAACAAAAATAATGCCATTTGCAGCAACATGGATTGACCCAGAAATTATCACACTAAGTAAATAAGTCAGAAAAAGAAAGAAAAATGCGATATGATATCACTTATATGTGGAATCTAAAATATGACACAAATGAACCAATCTATGAAACAGAAACAGAATCACAGACATAGAGAACAGACTGGTGGTTGCCGAGAGAGGGGTTGGGGGAAGGATGGAGTGGAAGGTTGGAGTTAGAAGATGTAAGCTTTTATATTACAGAATGGATAAAAAACAAGGTCCTACTGTATAGCACAGAGAACTATATTCAATATCCTATGATAAGCCATAATGGAAAAGAATATTAAAAAAATGTATATATATATATATCTATATTTCTATATATATAACTGAATCACTTTGTTGTATAGCAGTAATTACCACAACATTGTAAATCAACTATGCTTCCATAAAAAAACTGCAGAATTATAAAAAAGAACTAGAGAGAAAAGAACATAAACATACCACTAAAGAAAATCATCAAGCTACAAGTGAAGAAATTTGAAGAAGAAGAAAAGAACATAGAAGAATGGCAAAAACAAACAGAAAACAAGTAACAAGATGAAAATAAGTACACACCTATCAATAATCACTTTAAATGTCCGTGGACTAAATTCTCCAATCAAATAACATCAGTTACCTGATGGATAAAAAAAAAAGTCCCATCTATATGCTGCCTACAAGAAACTAACTTCAGAACTAAAGACACATGGACTGAAAATGAGGGGATGGTAAAAGATGTTTCATGCAAATGGAAACAAAAAGAAATCTGGGGTAACAACAGTCATATCAGACAAAGTAGACTCTGAAACAAAGTCTATAACAAAAGGCAAAGAATGGCATTATGTAATGATTAAGGGATCAAAGCAAGAAGAGGATACAACATATATGCATCTGATATAAATGCACCTAAATATACAAAGCAAATATTAACAGACATAAAGGGAGAAACTGACAATAATACAACTGTAGTAGGGACTTTAATGCTGACTTACAACAACAGAAAGATCATCCAGACAGAAAATCAATAAAACAAACAGTGGCATTTAATGACACATTATACCAAATGGACTTAATATATACAGGACACTGGATCCCCAAATAGCAAAATGCACATTCTTTTCAAGTGCACATAGAATGTTCTCCAGGTTGGATAACATGCTGGGCCACAAAATTAGTCTCAACAAATTTAAGAGTACAGAAATTATATGAAGCATTTTTTCTGAACATAATTGTATGAAACTAGAGATTAAGTACAGGAAGAAAAATGGGAAAAACAAACAAGTGAAGACTAAACAACATGCTACTAAAAAAACAATGGGTCAATAAAGAAATCAAGGAGGAAATAAGAAAATGCCTTGAGACAAATGAAAACAAAAACACAGCTTTACAAAATCTGTGGGGTGGAGCAAAAGCAGTTCTTAGAGGAAACTTTATGCTGATACAGGCCTACCTCAAGAAACAAGAAACAACTCAAATAAAAAACCTAGCCTACCATCTAAAGGAATTAGAAAAAGAAAAACAAAGCCCAAAGTCTGAAGAAGAAAGGAAATAATAAAGGTCAGAGTGGAAATAAATAAAATAGAGACCAAAATATCAATAGAAAAACACTGGTTGTTTGAAAAGATAAATCAAATTCATAAGCTTTTTAAAAATTTTTTTTATTTTATATTGGAGTATATAGGTGATTAGCAATGTTGTGTTAGTTTCAGGTATACAGCAAAGTGATTCAGTTATACATATACCTGTATCTATCTTTTTCAAATTGTTTTCTCATTTAGGTTAGCCAGGATCATCAAGAAAAAGAGAGGAGGCCAATAAACAAAATAAGAAACAAAAGAGGAGAAATTAAACCAATATCACAGAGATACCAAAAATCATAAGAAAATACTAAGAACAGTTATATGCCAACAAATTGAACAACCTGGAAGAAATGGATGATCCTAGAAACATACAGTCTTCCAAGACTGAATCAGGAAGAAATAGACAATCTGAAAAGACCAATCATTTTTACTGAAATTGAATTTGCAATAAAAAAAATTTCCAGAAAACAAAAGTCCAGGATCTGATGACTTCACAGAGGAATTCTACCAAACATATAATGAAGTACTAATACTTATACTTCTCAAACTATTCCAAAAAATTAAGAAGTAGGGAAACACTACCAAATTTATTCTATGAGGCTACAATTACCCTGATACCAAAACCAGACAAAACACTACAAAAAAAAGAAAATTATGTGCCAATATCTCTGATTAATATAGATGCAAACATTCTCAACAAAATATTAGCAAACCAGATTCAACAATATATACAAAGTATCATACAGCACGATCAAGTAGGATTTATTCCAGGGATGCAAGGATGATTCAATACCTGCAAATCCATCAATGTGATATACTATGTTAACAAAACAAATGATAAAAATCACATGATCATCTCAAGAGATGCAGAAAAACATCTGACAAAATTCAACATCCATTTGTGATGAAAACTCTCATTACTGTTTGTATAGAGCAGTGGTCCCCAACGTTTTTGGCACCAGGGACTGGTTTCATGGAAGACAATTTTTCCACGGGATAGGGGCGGGGGGATTGTTCAGGCAGTAATGCGAGTGTTGGGGAGCGATGAGGAGTGGCAGATGAAGCTTTGCTCCCTCGCCCCTCCCACCTCCTGTTGAGCGGCCTGGTTCCTAACAGGCCGCAGACCGGTACTGGTCCATGTCCAGGTGGTTGGGGACCCCTGGTATAGAGGGAACATATCTCAACTTACTAAGAGCCATTTTTGACAAATGAACAGCTAAACTTGCACTCAATGGTGAAAAGCTAAAAACTTGTACTCTAAAATCAGGAACAAGACAAAGATGACCTCTTAACATAGTATTGGAAGTCCTAGACATAGCAATCAGACAAGAAAAAAAATAACAGGCACCCAAACTAGAAGGGAAGAAGTAAACCTGTCACTATTTGCAAAGTGACATTTATATATTTGTACTATATATAAAAAACCCTAAAGTGTCCACCAAAAAACTATTGAACTAATCAATAAATTCAGTAAACTTGAAAGATAAAATATTAATATACAGAAATATGTTGTTTTTCCACACACTAATCATGAACTATCAAAAAGTAATCCTGTTTAAAATTCCATCAAAAGGAATAAAATACCTAGGAATAAACTTAATCAAGGAAGTGGACTGATAACTCCAAAAACTAGAAAGCATTGATGAAGAACATTGAAGGTGATACCAAAAAAATAGAAAGATATTCGTGTTCATAGATCGGAGAATTAATTTTGTTAAAATGTCCATACTATCCAATGTAATCCACAGATCTAATGAAACCCTTAACAAAATACCCATGACATTTTTCACAGAACTAGAGGAAATAATCCTAAAATTTACATGGAACCACAAAAAACCCTGAATAGTCAAAGCAATCTTGAGAATAAAGAACAAAGCTCGAGGCATTATACTTCCTGACTTTATGGAACTAAAAGCTAAACTAATCTAAATGGTATGGTACTGGCACAAAAACAGGCGCATGGGTCAATGGGACAGAATGGTGAGGTCAGAAATAAAACCATGCACATATGGTCAATTAATCTGTGACAAATGAGGCAAAAATTATATAATACAATGTGGGAAAGACAGTCTTTACAACAAGTAGTGCTGGGAAAACAGGACAGCTACATGTAAAAGAATGAAATTAGAACATATACAAAAATAAACTCAAAATGGGTTAATGATCTAAATGTTAATACCAGAAACCATAAAACTCCTAGAAGAAAACATAGGTAGGACATTCTTTGACATAAGTTGTAGTCATATTTTTTTTTGTATCAGTCTCCTCAGACAAAGGATACAAAGCAAAAATAAACAAATGGAACCTAATTAAACTTAAAAGCTTTTGCACAGCAAAGGAAACTATTGACAAAACCAAAACCAACCAACTGAATGGGAGAAATCATTTGCAAATCATATGTTTGATTAGGGATTAATATCCAAAGTATAGAAACAGCTCATATATCTTAATATCAAAAAAACCAAACAACCTGACTAAAAAATAAGCAAAAGAACTGACTTTATTTTAAGAAGACATATACATGGCCAATAGGTACATGTACAGATGCTCAATATTGCTAATCATCTGGGAAATGCAAATCAAAACTATGATGAGATGTTGCCTCACACATGTCAGAATGGCTGTTATCAAAATGACCACAAATAAAAATTGTTGGCTCTGATGTGGAGAAAAGGGAATGCTAGTACACTGTTGGAGGCAACATAAACTGGTGCAGCCATTATGGAAAACAGTATGGAGTTTTCTCCAAAAACTAAAAATAGGACTACCATATGATCCAGCAATTCCCTCCTGAGGATGTATCTGAAACACTAATTTGAAAAGATATATGCACTCTAATGTTCATAGCAGCATTATAATAGCCAGTGTATGGATGCAACCCAAGTGTCTATCAACAGATGAATGAATGAAGAAGATTTTATACACACACACACACACACACACACACACACACACAGAGGAATATTACTCAGTCATAAAAATGAATGAAATTTTGCCATTTGCAACAATGTGGTTGGGCCTAGAGAGTATTATGCTTAATGAAATAAGTCAGACAGAGAAACACACATATTGTATGTTATCACTTACATGTGAAATCTGAAAAATAAAACAAATGAATAATTATAACAAAACAGAAACAGACTCACAGACATAGAGAAGAAACTAGTGGTTACCAGTGGGAAAAGGGATGGGGGATCTAGAAGTATAAACTACTATGTATAAAATAAATAAGATACAAGGATATATTGTACTTCACAGAGAATATAGCCAATATTTCATAACTTTAAATGGAGTTAATATATAAAAAAAATCTGAATCACTATGTTGTACTCCTGAGACTAATGTAATATTGTAAATCAACTATACTTTAATTAAAAAGAAAACATGCCTGTTGCCAAAAAAAGAACAAATATCTAACTTTCTTCCTAGGATTAAGATGTAAGAGAAATGGAAGGTAGAATTTGCCAAGCACTGACCCACCTTTCTGCATTACAAGGAGAAGTAATAGGAAGTGCATAGCTGGGTTAGGACTGGTACCTGGCACACTCTAGGAGAAGGAAAAGTCTAGTTTGACAGGAGAAGACTGAGCAGATGGGGTAAGACATGATGTCATACAACGAACGGGGACCAGATCAGGTGGTGCCTTCTAGGCTAGTGTAAACATGCTGCCTTTTATTTTGAGTAAGATGGACTGTCATTAGAGAATTTGAGAATTAGAGTGCTAGAATCACTCCACCTTTGGGTAAAAATAGACCATATTAGGGCAAGCATGTAGAAGAGAGACAAATTAGAAGATTATGGAAAGAATCCAGGTGAGATAAGACAGTGGTTTAAACAAGGTATAATGGCAATGGTGTTGAAGAGTGGTTCAGCTCAGTATGTTTTTAGAAGATATTCACCTTGGTGTGGGATGTAAGAGAAATAGAGGATTCAGGGATAATTTGGCCTGAACAACTGGAACGTTTGAATTGGCATTAAATGAGATGAAAAAGACAGCAGGGGAAGAAAGTCTGCTGTGTAAGGGAGGAGAAATCAGGTTTTGCACTTTTAGAAACATTAGTTTTGAGGTCCTTATTAGTCATCCAAGTAAAGGTATCTAGTAGGTAGTTGTTTTTATGAGCCTAGGGTCCTAGGGAGAGGCTTGGACTGAAGACATAAATTTGGGAGTTGTCAGACTGCAGTTGACATTTAAAACCTTGGGTTTGGAAGCGATTACTAGAGATTGAGTGTAGATAAAACAAAAATTTTAGGATTGACACTCAAGACTTTCTATTGCCTAGAAATCAGGATATGTGGAGAAACTAACAAAGCAAAATGAAAAGCTGCCAATGATGTAGAAAGAGAACCAAGTTAGAGAGATATCTCATAAACTACGTAAATAAGTAAGTTTCAAAAAGAAGCTGATTGACTGTGTCAGATATAGCTGGTAGGTGAAGTAAGATGTGAACTTATTATTGAAAAGAACAGTGTCAGTGGAATGCTGAGTTGAAAGCTTGATCAGATTGGGTTCAAGAGATACTGCAAGAAGATGGTTTGAGGACATAATGTACAGATACCTGTTTTGAGGAGATTTTCTATGAAGGATAATGGAAGCTGGATGGGGTTATAAGGTCAAAGGAGAATTTCCTTTCCATTGGTTTTTAACTTGAGAGTTATTACAGCGTATTTATATGCTAATGAGTATGATCCAATAGAGTAAAAGGTGATGATTTTTGAATGCTCAAACCACCATGACCTTAAGTCAGTGAGAAAAGATGAATTCTAGGGCACCACAGTTGGGATTGGCCTTAGGTGCTTGGACAGGACATTTGTTGTAAGTGGAGGGAAGAAGAACTCTGTAGATGCATAGTACAGCGAATGGGGTACTAGGTATTTTGTAGTATTTTGTAGTAGGTATTTTGTAGTAGGTATTTTGGTCAGAGCATGTGTATTTATCTTCTGATTTTTTCCGATTTTGTCAGTGAAATGAATGAAGCTGAGAATGAGGTGTTGAATGTTTGAGGAAAGAGAAGTTGTGAAATAGTGATCTAGGGGATAGGAAAGGGAATAAATCAGTACTGGAGCTTCTGGGCATCCAAGTGGCCTGGGTGAAGTTAAAGCACAGGTATTTAAAGTGAGTCTATTTAGCATGGTTTTATTTAACCAAATTTAGTTGCACAAGTACAGGTGGGGCATACATAGAGAGTTGGAGTTTTGACAAGTAAGTAAAACATAGTGAGAGATGGGCAAGGGAGTTGATGGTGTAAACAAGAGTGTCATTAAAATCATGGACCTTATTTGAAGGCAAATCAGTAAATGCTCCATTGTATGTCCCCTCAATCTGACCTTGATCCATGGGACAAAGCTTCCAGTACAAATGGCACTGGCATTGTTATCATTATAAATGAATATGCATTAAAATATACCTATGTCTCTCATTGATAGTCCAACTAGAGAAATATTCATGTTGATTCCTGTTATATTTCACCAGAGGACATCTAGTGATACCTAATGGAGAGAAGACAGTTTACTGACAGAGGAGGGAGTTGAAGTGAGAGAGAAATGCCTTGCCCAAGGCCCCAGACAGTGTCTGAGCTGCGATCAGACCTATTGCATCCTTTCGCATGAACCTTGCTCTGCCTGCTACACCACACTGCATCAGCCTGTGCCTCAGGTCATAACTTAATTCAGTGTGTTAGTTTTTGTTCTGGTTTGGAACAACTGTTATCTGACTTGCAATTTCCTTTGTCCCCATTAGTGAAAAGGTCAAAAGTCTTGACTATAACCAAAACACACCTCTAGTAAATGGCAGGCCTTCTTTTTCACTTTCCTCAGTCTCAAAGCTGTAGGACACAGAATTGTAAAAAGTCTCTTTTTATGCAACACAAATTAGATATGGCATTAGAGGACTGAGAAAGTTTTGGAAACTGAATCTCAAAGGGTAGTTAAATAACTTATTTTTAGGGTCAGTGTTTATTTTCTCATAAAATGTGGATCACTCCAGGAAATAACAATTAAGAAAATATCTCTTATCAAAACACTAAGTGGAAACTTAATTTTAAAAGGAAGAGGTTGCTCTGTTTTTCACCATGGAGGCTAAGCTCTGGAGAATTGCTACGTTGAATCTGTGATGTGTTCGTCATTCATGCAGTACCTCCTAATAAAGAACACAAGTGGAAGCATTTTTCTTCACTTTGCTCATATTAAACCATTTAGAAATGTTACTTTGATTTGGAACTACTGTAGTTCAGTTATTAAAATGTTGAGAGTATGCTGTTTGGTAATGTGTTGACATTTTTTACTATGCTAGTGTCTGAACTTTCTCATTCATGCTCACATGGCATTCTGAGAGTGTTGTGAATGATGGCATTTTAAATGTATTGCCGTCCAACTTCATACCTGCCATGCAATTGCATGTTCTGTAAGCATCTGAAGTGAAACATTTTAATACTGATCTTATTTTTCTCCCAACTAACAGCACCCTCTCTGGACTTTCCTGTCATTTACTAGAGGGTCCAAGCAAGATATCTGGAATTTATTCTAAGCCCTATGGCCCAATGGGTAAGTATTCAGGCTCTGGAGCCAGATAGACATGTATTCAAATCTTGACTTTGCATCTTATGAAGGCTGCTCTAAAGTGTTATTTAGCTTCCCCAAATCCATGTTACTCATCTTTAAAAATAAGAAAATAATGGTGGCTAACCCATAGGGTTATTTTGAAGATTAAATAAGATAATATACTTAACAAATACTTACTGAGCCCCTATCACCCAGCATTGTGTGGATACATTAGTGAGTAAAATATGTAAGATTTATCCTTTAACAGACTAAACAGTCTAGATGGAAAAATATATTAAATTAACAAAGCAATACGCAAGCATGATTATGTCAAGTAACAAATGCCATGATAGAAATAAAAGTGGATGATGTGAAGGAGATTGGGGAATCAGACTGACAGAAAAAAGGAAGATCTTTGCAGGAAAGTTAACCTAAAAACCTAGCAATGTAGAGATCTGGAGGCAGAGGATTTTAGTCCAAGGAAAGGGAGCAATTATTGCAAAAGCACTAAAGTGGGGGTGGTATCCTTGGGACATGATCAACAATAGAAAATAGGCCAGTATCATTAAAGAGGAATGAATAAGAAGCAGAAGGGTGCACATGACATCAGACAGGTTGGCAGAGAACAGATATTATAGCATTTGGATACTTTAACATCAATGACAATGAAAAATACATGTCAAAACTTGTGGGTTCAATGGTTAGGTAAAATTCGTATTTTAAGTGTTTATATTATAAAAGAAGGAAGATATAAAATTAAAAACATAATTTTTCAACTTAAAAAGCTGGAAAAAGAAGAGAAATTTTACCCAAACTAAGTAGAAGGAGAACAGTAATAAAAAGCAGAAATCAAAGAAACATAAAGCAGACAAACAATGGAGAAAATTTACAAAGCCAATACATAGTTATTTTAAAGGATCAAACAAATTGATCAACCAGATATGGAGATATATGTATATGTATAGCTGATTAACTTTGTTATAAAGCAGAAACTAACACACCATTGTAAAGCAATTATCCTCCAATAAAGATGTTAAAAAAAAAATTACAAAAAAAAAAATAGAGAGATACACAGAGATTCCATCTGGTGATGGTAGGGATTTGACAGGAGAAAAACATCACAAACATCAGGAATGAAAAATAAATTATCATCTCAGATCCTAGGCATTAAGATGATCATAAGAGAATTCTATTAACAAATTTAGGGGAACAAATTTGACAACTTGGGTGATACACAAAAATTTATTGAAAAATACATAATAGCTATACCTTCCCCCTGAAAAATCTGAATAATATCTCTATAACTGTTAAATAAATCAGATTTGTTATTTAAAAAAATTCTCAAAATTAAATCTTTGGGCCCAGATATTTAACTGGTGTAATTTATCAAACATCCAATGAAGAAATAACATCAATTTTTCACACACATTTTCAGAATGCAGATGAGAAAAGAGTAGTACCCAAATCATTTTATGAGGCCAATGATAACCCTAATATCTGAAAAAAATATTGCAAAAAAATTAAATATCCATCATGAACAGATATGCTAATTTCTTAGAAACATATTACCAAATCAAATCTGACAATAAGAAAGATAATACATCATGAGCAAGTAAGGTTTATCCCAGGTATGTAAGATTGGTTTATCCTTTTGCAAATCAATAAATGTAATTCACCACATTAACAAAAAAAATCAAAGCTTTTTAAAAAATATAATTGAAATGTGAAAATGAAGTATGATTAGATTATTTCAATTGTTGCAGAAAAACCATTTGACAAAATTGAATATCCACTCAAGATAAAAACTATCAGCAAATTAGGAATAGTATGAAATATTCTCAATGATAAAGTACCTCTATGAAAATTCCACAGCCAATATTATTCTTACAAATGGAAAATTTATTTTTTTCCTTTTATGATAGGAAAAAGACAGGGATGTTTGTTATTGTCATGACTATTCAACATTATACTGGAGGTGCTAGGTACAGCAATAAGTCAAGAAAAAGGATAAAAAGTACAAAGATTGGAAAAGAAGATGCTAAGCTCTCCTTATTTGCAGGAATTTGCAGAAAAGAACTTACAAATTATTACTAAGATTAAAAAATAAATTTAGCAAGATTTCAGATACAAGGTTAACATAAAATATAAAGTGGATTTGTATGTACTAGAAACAAACAACTGGAAAATAAAAAAAATTTTAACCCTTTTACAATAACATCAAAATCATAAAATACTTAGGAAAATTTCTAAGACAACGTAGCCAAGTCCTTCATACTGAAAACTACAAAATATTAATAAAATCAAAGAAGACCTATATAAATGTAGAGATATATGCTAATCATGAGTTGGAATGATCATTAGTGTTAAAATGTCAAATTTTTAAATTCTAAGATTCAATGTAATGACAAAGTTTCAGCACCTGATTTTTTTCTTTCATAAGTTGACAAGATTTTATAAATAGATTTAAACATATATATGTAAATATAAAGAATTTAAAATAGCCAGGACAAATGAAGGCCTTGTCATAACTGAGTTACAAATGGATCATCGACTTAATTGTAAATCTAAAAGAATAAAACATCTGAAAGAAAACAAAGAAGAAAAATTTTGATATCCCGATATAGGCAAAGATTTCTTACATACAACACAAAAAGCATGAAGTATAATATGAAAAAGATAATTAGTTGGATCTAACTAAAATTTTTAAAATTTCCATTGAAATAATTAAAGAGATGAAAATAAAAGCTACATACTGGTAGAAAATATTTACGACACATATGAGACAAAGGATTGTTCTTAGAATTTACAAAGAATGTTTATAACTCAATAATAAATTGGGTAAAAGATCTAGATACTGTACAAAAGAAAAGATTGAAATGGCAAATAAGCACGTAAAAAGATACTTAATACCTTTAATTATCAGATAAATGCAAATTAAATCACAATGAGATACCACTACCCACCCATTTCATTTTAGATTTGTTAAAATGAGAAAGAATGAGCCTACCATGTAATGGCAAGGATTTGGAGCAACTGGAACTTCATATACTGCTGATAGGAACACAAAAGGGTACAACTACTTAGAAAAATAGTTTGGCTATTTCTTTTTTTAAATACACAAAGAAAAAATATTTATTATTATCTGTAAATTGTGTACTACATATCTTTTATATCCGTAAAATATACATTAAATGTGTGTGTGTATCCATGTGTGTGTGTCTATATACACACACATTTTTCTATTCAGAGTGCCAACTGTTAAACACTTACAGGCACACCACTGGACCTACAGCTCTTGCTCAGGAATAAGTAAGGAATAAGGAAGTCTGACTAGAGAAATTTAGCCAAAATGATCCCTCAGGAGCCTGTATTCTTAGAGTGACTTCTACCCTTCCCTCTGTTCTTTTTTTTTGTTCTAATAATAATAATAACCTTTATAATAAAGACAATACAATTTTGAGCACTTAGTATGTGCAAAGCCCTTAGCATTATGACTACTTAATTCAATTCTTACAACTACCTGGAAG
Source organism: Eschrichtius robustus (assembly GCF_028021215.1). Lineage (NCBI taxonomy): Eukaryota > Metazoa > Chordata > Mammalia > Artiodactyla > Eschrichtiidae > Eschrichtius > Eschrichtius robustus. The sequence continues at coordinate 106,347,921 of NC_090827.1, read as the reverse complement.
TTTGGTATTATTATTATATTTTTAAATTAATTTATTTATTTTTCTTAAAACATTAAATGTACACCTATCTTGTGACTCAGGCATTCTCTTTCTGGTTATTTACAATGAGAAAGAAAAACACAAAAATATGTACGAGTTAAGACTTTTATATGAATATTACTAGTAGTTTTATTTGTAATGGCCCCAAACAGGAAACAACTCAAATATCCATGAATAGGTGAATGGATACTTAAACTTTAAAAGGAATAACTATTTATTTATACACAGAAGATGAATCTGAAAATCATTACTCTGAGTGAAAGAAGCAAGGAAACAAAGAGTTTACACTTTATGTTCCCATGGATATAACATTCTAGACAGAATAAACTAATTTATATTATCAGAAAGCAAGTCAGTTGTTTCTTGGAGACAGAGTTGGAATAAAGAATGTATTGCATATGGATGCAAGGAAACTTTTGGTGATGATGGAATTATTCATTATCTTGATTCTACGGTTGATTTCATATGCGTATACAAATGTCAAAACCATTCAAATTGTACTATTCAAATATGTGCATTTACTTCAATAATATCTCAATAATGTCACGAAATTTTAAAAAATCTGACAGCAACAAACATTTGGAGAAATAGGATCATCATCTTCAGCTGCTGGGAATTTAAATAGACACACTTTGAAAGTAACTTGACATATCCTGATAAAATTAGAAATAAATATATCCAAACTCATATATTCCAATTCTGCAAAGGGAATCTTTCTCACATTTGTGTAGAAATATCGAGGTGGGTTCTCACTGCAGTATTGTTTATAATATACAAGGTGTTTAGCAAAATATTTTTCAGAAGGTGGATGATTGAATAAAATGTGATATAGTTATATGGGACATGATATGATACTCAATACAAATAAAGTAGATCTCTAAATGGAAATATGGGTAGATGCACAAAATATCATAACTGAGAGAGAAAAGAAACATGACAAAGAATTATATATACAATATGATATTATTCATGGAAATTAAACATACATCAAAACTATATTTTATGTACATAAAATTAAATATTTCATGTACATCTGTATGTACATTTATACAAAAATGTATATATAGCTAATATATAAACATGAACCAAACTCATTATGTGTTTTTTCTTGAAGTTCCAGATAGTATACAGCGAGATGAAATTGGAGGGCTCTCAGAGCAGAGGAAGTTTTACCTTTATCTTTAATTCATCATTCCCTGAAAAAATCTTGAACAAATATTGTATTAATAGATATTAATTCTGGGTGTTTGGGATATGGACATTTGTTACATTATTCTTGATCATCTTAAAAGCTTCTCAAACACACACACAACACCTCATACATATATATATTTAGATGTAAATGTGTGTGTGTGTGTGTGTGTGTAAATGCTTAAAACATAGATCTAAAGGAATATAAACAAAAATTATAATAGATGTTACTTTAGGAGAACGGGATTTAGGATGGACAATTTTCAGTGGTGGGTCAGATAGTCAACAGGGTTGTTGCCTTTATCTAAGTTGTTTGGATTTTGACAATGAGAACATATTTGTGTTTTACTTAAGTATTCAAATGAATACTTTATGAAATGAAATTAATGATAAAATGGCAATACACTGAACCAAGTTCTTTGGTAGAGGCAAATATATGCTACCTTCAGAGTACTAAGAAAGGGTGCTTATGGATGTGGAGAAGGGTTCTCCAAAAGCTTTTTATTTTGAGAAGGTGACACCTGAATAAAATGTAGAATTTAACCTGGGTGTTTGATCAGGAGTCCATTAGTTTGGGTTGAAAAAAATATAAATCCTTGATTTCATTAGCATCTAACTAAAATTTAGCATTTCTATTAACTATGAATGAGAGCAACAGAACTCATTGGTTTCCACAGATCTGTAACTTTGTGGCCAATAAAAGTTGTCACATTTTCTTATAGATATTACAGTTATTATTGATGTATCAAAATGTCATTTAACTCATCACAAATTGAAAATTATGGTAGCAATTAGATTTCCTGAAAGATCTTGCTATTTAATATGTTAATAAAAGGGATATATACATATATACCTTTATTTTAAATTTGCTATTTTTAAAAGTTTCAATAACTGGCTTCCTTTATGATCCTATATATGTTTATTATGGGTTTAAACACATTACTCTTAAATGGGGTAAATAAGCTTTATTAGACTGCCAAGGGAGTCCACAACATACATAAAGATGTTAAGAACCTCTGTGTAGAAGGACGAATCAAGCAAGGATTGGTGTTGGGCAGGATGGGTTAAGGTAGTGGGTGGAGGAGAGGAGCAGAGCAGGCAAAGGAAACTAGGTGTGGGGCATAAAAGCAGGAAGGAATATGGCACCATTGAGTTCAGCTCATCAATGACTTTTTATGTTGCAAATATAATTTTTCTTCCCTAGTTACCCTTGGGGAGAAAATTCTATCCTTATCAATCTAATCAGCAGGTGGTTTGGTTCAGGAAGTGAATAACTTTGAAGCATGAAAGCATATCATGAAAAAGAAATACTTCTTAGATTCTATACTTCATGCCACTTTACACAAGAAAGTTGATATCCTCAGAGTTTTAAACATGAATTCATAGTTTGTACCTAATTATTTGCCATGAGATGCATTGTTGAAAAAGAATCCTCTGAGATGCCCATGATCAATCTTGGTTTGATTAGCAAATTTGGGTGTCTCCATGATTACTAACATCCAAGTGGAAAATAAAAAATCCAGACAAACATTGTACATTTTATCTAGATCAGCAGAATTATTGTCTTCAAATAAGATTTTACTTGGAACTATAATATGTAAAAATAAAAACAAAACTGCTCTTCTTGATAAGCTAATGGGAGAGCAGGGACTCTACCACTTTTTGTTCACCTTGTCCATTATGGCGGCCCAGGAGGCTACTTGATCACAAATTAAGGCTTCATATACATCAATATGGAGATATTTGGAGCCATCTATAATTTCCCCTGGAATATAACCTCAGCTCTGTGCTTCTAAAATAGTATCATCATCATTATGTATTTTATATTTGTCCGTATAATCTAAAATGTTTGGTTTTCAATGTTGGCATTGTGATTTCCATCTCATCCAGATAGATAGTGTAGGGGCACTATTCAGAAGAGCAGTGAGGTAAAAGTCCTCTCTGTGCCTTCTCCTACTATTCATTTTACCTTCTGGGTCAGTGCCTCTGAAAACGTTCTTAGTGCTCTTTGGTAAGCATATCCTCCATTTTATTTCAATGATATTTTGCTTAGTATTTTCTTACCATTAATACTTTCAAGTCTTGAACAATCATTCCTTTATACATTAGAGATTGACAGCTGCAAACTGGGCTTGCTATACTGAATTCCAACCCGGCTATCCAACCCGGCTATCACAAGAGAAAAATTAAAAATATTCCATGGTGGTATTACTTATCAGTCAACAGTGCTACTTTGGCGATTTCACAAATGTATATTTAATTATGTAACTTTAATACTAAATTTGATTGTATTTTGCTTTGTTACTTTATAAAAAAATGATTGGGGAAAAAAGCAAGGATTCCTAATGTGTTTAAATTAAATATGGTTAAAAATAATTTGCAGGTCTGTCAAAAGTACAGCTCTCATTGTTCTGGATTGGCTGGGTATGCATTGAAGATAAGCCTCTCCATAAAGTTTCAATTATGATAAAAGAGTACTTTTTATAAAATAATAGAAATAAATTTTATTATTAAAGATATTGGATTATGAACACAAGACTTTTCCTTATCTCCCACCCCGTAGCATGTCTATCAATCAACTTTGACAAATTCTGTTTCTTCACAAGTTTTAGAGATAGCAAAGTGAGGAGGCTTCCTTTGCAGTTTCTTGCTTTGGCGGTCTGCGTACAAGAGTGGTCCTGTTCCCTGATGGTGCTTTAAGCTCTGTAACTCTGAGGAAATCACTTAAACCTTCTGAGCCTTTTTCCTTATTCATGAAATGGCAAGGGTTTGACTAGCTTGTCCCTAAAGTCCCTTCCAGAGCCATTGTTATAAGACAATATTTGCTGGATTGAGGAAAGATACAGTCCTGGCTCTCTCTCTCAGCCATTACATAAACCTGGAATTAATCCACACTTCCAGCCAGCTGTCTGTGATGTCTCATACACCATATTTTAGTGTATTGATTGGATAATAACCTTTTCAAAACAAGGCTTCAAGTGGGCTGCTCTTTTACATCACAAGTTGTCTTTGATGTTTTCAGAGCCATGTATTCTCTTTAGATAAAGTATAAACTTATTTTATTATATCTGAGAAATTCTGACATTAAAGTAAAAGGGTTCCAGAATAAAATCAATAGACATCAACTTTTCTTCAACACATTGCCTTAAAATTAAATGTCAACTGGTAATTTAGTCCCAAATCTGTTCACGTCTTTACCATAACTGAAAGTAGCTTCAGAAGATTTTTTTTCCAGCTAGGAAATTGATCTCATACATTACATCTAAATAGTTTAAATCTGTGCACTATTACTAAACTGGCTAAGGAAGTCTCCAGTCTGTATAATGTTAATTCAGAAAAGCTTGAGATTTGTTAGCACAATAATGAAGTAATAGTTTGTCTAATTTAATCTCGACACAGTGATATGTGACACTTCAATAATAGCTAATGTGACCTTAAAGGTTAATGATGGCATAGCTCATCTGAAGTGACAGACTACTTCAAGTTCTCCTACAGTCGATCTTAATTTTTTTTTTTTTTTTAATTAGGTTACTGGTGTAGTAATAAAGCTTCAGTGAACTGTTATCTGGAATTGTAAACTCAGCCAAATTAGTTCCAGGGGTCACGTGGCAAGGCATTCCATTGTAAAAGCAAATGGCAACACTGTTAAGGCAGCGCGCGTGAAGAGGTAGACACGTTACTGTGCGGGTCATAAAATGCGGGATCTCTTCAGATATGCTTCTGTGTATGCAGCTTTCTCATCAACCAAGATGCAGTTTTCTCAGGACATTGCAGTATCATGCATCCTCCTTTCTCACTTGGTACAGCAGCCATACCTGTTGTTGTTGCCCTATACAAAACACAGTGCTTGGCTATGTGAAGAAAACTGAGATGAACTAGAATATGATCCAGGCTGCAAAGAGTTTAAAATCTACTCAAGGAAAGGTAACATATAGACAGACAGATCACTGTAATAGAAAGTAATGAGCACAGTTGCCTTACTAGAGAAAAAATGCAGTGCTTTTAGATTCATAGGAGAATGGAAGAAATTTCTCCTACCTAGAGGCCTAAAAAAGGCCATTTCCTGGGTCACCCTCAGAAGCAGGATAATTCAAAAATACTGTGATTAAAATACATCTTACTCTCTCTGCAGCTTCCCGCACCTTCCGTATCTTCTGTTATTCTACTGTGGTTGATGACAGAGAGAGAGAGAAGGGGGGTAATGAATATGATTAATACAGATACATAGATGAATGGAATGGGGTTCAGAAAAGTGGCGTTTGATCATCAGGTTGTAGAAGGACTAGCTTCAAAAATACGACCTTCTAAGGGAACTTGAAAAAGGAAATCTAAGTGAATGATCTTGAATGTTGAGGCAAGTGTGTAGATTTCTCTGATCCATACACAGGAAATATATATATGAGAGAGAACTTCAGTGTGAGAAGCTTAGAAACCCATGGAAAGTCAGATTAATTTTATGCTTCAGATACTCTCTGAGATGATCTCTTTCTGACCTCTCTTATTTTAGGTTTTGAAAATTCAGCCTGTCTCTTCAATGTTAATAAAGCCAAAGAAGGATTGGTCTTGGGTCAGGGAAAAATGCATCTTAAGTCTCCCACTCTATTTGTCAGATTTGGGAAGGCCCTGCCCTGGAGGACAAAGGCCCTCATTTACTAATCTTTGGATTCCTCTCACACACACCCCTCCCTCCTCTACAGTCCTGCATAATTGAAAGTATTCATTAAAGTGTTGGTTCAAGAGAAATGAATTGATTGAACTGAATTATTTCATATGGCTGCCATGTGACCTTCAAGCCACCTTTGAATGCATTTTTGTAGGAAACTCAATTCATTTGTATAATGTATCAGCTCCCCCTTGTGACTATCCAGCAGTCAATTTGACAAAGAGGAAATAAAGGTGCATTTTCCTTATTTACTTCCATTTCCTGAGTAGAGTGATATGGAGAGAGCCATTGCTCAGGGATAGTCACACTTCTATGGAAAGAAAAGCCCAAGACATCGAAATCAGTGAGACCGGGACCCTTTACGCTGTGACTTAAATGACATGTTCTTACCCACATGATTCATTATGTAAAGGCCCCTTATAATTGTTAGTGGAGTGAATAGTGAATGCCCTATCAACCTGCAGACACTACGTGTATAATGCAGCTCAGATTAAGGCAGGTGAGTTTCAATAAATATTATCTGAAGAACACTATGACATATTACACATTTTCCAATGCTAATGTCTTTTATAGCCCATTAAGAACATCTCAAGACATTTTCTCTAAAGATCAAATATAAAATAAAATAAAAATAATAAAGAAGCTGTTGGAATGATCAGCTCTTATTCTGTTTCCCTATCATCTGAATACATCTTTTAAATCTCATCTTAATGGACTCTAATCCATTCTATTTTGTTAAATAACTGTAGCTAATTTTGCAGTTTGCGAATCATTTTCTCATGCCTCTTCTCTTTTGCCTCTCACTTTTAGCCTGGAACGGAGGTGCTGCCATCACTCACCTTTGGCACAGGCAGGGGCTGTGCAAGTGGGAATTGCACCGAGGTTCATTTTCAACCAGCAAATGGTGAAACTGAACTTGAGTCCTAGTCTTGAGACCTGGTTTTCTGATTCTGGGACCAGACTTTTTTGTTTACACAAGTGTTTTCAAAGAGTTTAAGTAGCTGTCTGCTACCATCCACATCAAGGTCAGCAGAACACTTGTAAACTGCAGGATCAGATGCCCATACCAGCCTTATTAAATCAGAACCTCTGGCTTCTGATGTTGTCTGTAACCCATTTGGTTTCTGCACATATTTCTTTTTTATCCACATTTTCATCTCTTTCACTTTCTTTTAAACTCCTTAAGCTAAGTTTAGTGCCATTATTAAATATTCATCCATATAACTATGGTATAAATATTTACTGAACTCCTACTATGCGCCACACGCAGAGCCCCAAAATGAGGTGACAGATGAATAAGTTATAATAGCTGACATCCTAGATTGCATTGTCACTGGGGAAATCAGCCATCAGACTGATTAGTCTTAACCATTGGCTTTGGACATGCAGGAGGCATTCAAATTGAGATTAATGATTCAGTCCTTTTCAAAATAGACAGTCTTTTAAGAGAGTCAAAGGAACAAAAGGAAACAACTGGTATTTATCACCCAGTGAGGAGTGCAAGGAAGACCTCAGGTAGTCTTGATACAATACATAGGGAGACTTAAGTGGAAAGATGACAGGTCAAAAATCCACTTAAAACCACCTCACTGTGTATCCAACTACCCAGCCCACCCCCTTTAGCCCCCACTGGTTCCCTTTGAAAGGAACTCACTACATAAGCAGGTGAGGGAATTTGTAACAGAGCATGATCAAAAGCAAACTGGGTAAGTGAGGGAAAGCAATTACACAGGGAGATCATTAATTGGAGGGCTTATCTCTTCAGTGAGCTTGGAATGTGTAAGCTGCAGTGTTGTGAATTGAATTTCATGCACTCCTATTGTTTGTGAAGAGCTGGCTGTGTGTGGGAGGTACCTGGTGATTTGCCAAAAGTGTTGTTAAGAACACCAGCAATCAAAAAGCCACCAGGCTCTTAAAAAGCCCAGAACTGAGGGAAGGTACAAAGGCATGAAGGCTGAAGTGAATTGGGACTTTTTACTGAAACAGAGCTTGAAACTGTGGAAGTACAATCAGTAATGCAGGGTAGTGAAGAGGAAGGCAGGGCAGAGGGGATTGGAAAAGGTCTTGCTAAGATCCCGTTTCATCAATCAAATTTAGGCTCCTGCTGGGACAAAATCTACCTGGGCCTGTTGTTAAGGCTCTTTGATTTCATAAAGCTTATAAAGAAGGGTCTGTTAGGAATCATTCACATATCTTGAGGGGAAATAGAAGTCATTTTAAACCATTCATGCATCTGGACAGGACTCAAAGAAACACGAGGGAGCAGACGCCTGGTTAGTCTAGATCCTCCTATCCCATTCCTGTCACCCACACACTTACCTGCTCAGACATCTGAACCTCTGTCATTCTTCCAGCAAGCCGTGCCACCTCTAACCTCCATTTCCTTCGCCTGGATTTTTTTTTTTTGCCCTCCCTAAGTCACTGAGACCCAAGTTTCAAATCCTAGCTCTGATATTACTTTCTCTTTGAAATGAGTCCTGGTTAAGAATACTTCATGATGGCAGAATAGCATCTATCACAATACTGCACCGGTCCCCTGACTAAACTCAGCAGCCTAACTTTCTGCTTTTCTACCTTTCCTTCAGTTTCTTCAATTCATGCACCTTCATACTTACTATGGTGTCTTTCTCCGAGATTGTGAATCCCTTTTCGTACTTTAGAACTTTCTCAAATGTCAATTCCTTTGGGCAACCTTTTCTAATCCTTTAAGTTAAATAGTCTTATAGCAGCCTGCACCTCTCCTTTGAAACACTGATTATTTGATGTCCGTCTTTCTTATGAAACTGTCATCTCAGTGAGGTTAGGACTGTATCTTTATTGGCCTCTGCTGTGTTACAACTTTCTGGCACAGTTCCTGGCATTTGTGAGGCCCCCAAAACTGTGTATTGCCTTTATTATTTCTTCTCAGTGGATTGTGAAATCCTTGGGGTCAAGGATCTTGTCTTTGATTTGTTTGCTTATGTCATAACAAAACACCAGGTGCAAAACAGGTATTAAATAAATGTGTGTTAAATGAATAAACACAAAAGAAAATATCTAGAGCAGAATTTCTCAATCTAGGCACTACTGGCATTTTGGGTCATATGATTCTTTGCTGTGGAGGGCCATCAGTAAGGTGTTTAGTAACATCCCTGACCTCTACCCACCAAAAGCCAGTAGCACCCCTCCTAGTTGTGAAAACCAAAATTATCTCCAGACATTGCTAAATATTTTTGTGCTGGGTGGGGCAGTGGGCAGGGGTGTGCAAAATCACCACAAGCTGAGAATCACTGATCTATAGTACACATTTTTAAACTGCTCAAACCTTAAACATGAACTGCTAGCTTTTGCAGAAGAAAAGTGACCAGTGAGCAATGGATAACAATTATAAACTTTATTTAGGATTATTTGAAGATTTATTTCATTGATGCAGGCTATCATGCAAGCTACTTGGCAAATCAACTTTTATGTAGGCAGATACAGGAGTTAATAAATATTCTGAGAATATCCTTATAAGAATTAAATCAGATAATGTACCTAGAAGTATCTTAGATCAGAGCTCATAGTAGCTCGTAGTAGCACTTCTGTTATTATATTCTTTCCTTGATCTAATTAAATCATTTGGTATAAAATAGTCATAGCTAACAAAGATAAATTAGGAAGAGTTTAGTCAAATGAGAACACAAACACACAGAGGCACACACAATCTATTTAGTTAAATTTTTTTAAGGCAAAAGTTTTTGATCAGTTGATCGACTGAGTTCTTTGTTGGGGGACTAGAGTGTTGACACAAAGAGTTTGTTAGTTTCTTTCCTGCTGGGGCACACTAAATTACATCCCACCAACTTAAGCTCCCCTGGAGTGACTCACACAGTGGTTGACTTTTAGAGTTCACCAGAGGTGAGTGTTCAGGCTATATGAGGTCAGATTTTCTCCATGAAGCAGGACAAACAAAAATTTATAATGCCAGGCTGCTTGATATAATTTCTAAAAGTAGAAGGCCACTGGTTTTTCCCTCCCTCAACTCTTTCCTGGAAAGAAAGTATAAGAATTATCCCCAGAGTTGCTGGAAGATGGAGAATTTCTGGGTAAGTAGATTTATTTTTTCATACCCAGTGGGATTGATGGCTGACTGAGTAGTAAATTTAGTCTCAGTGTTTTAGCTCACAAATAAAGAAGTAATAAGAGACGCTCTACATGTGTATTGGCTGAAATAGAAAATGAACAATAAGCAACCGGAGTTTTTAAGGAAACACATCCTGCTGGAAAAATGTTTATTGCTATTTTAGAAAGAATTGCAGAATTGGGAGGTAGAGGGAAGTGTTGACGTCATGCACTTTAAACTGAGGTAAATGTTAGATACAACAATTTATGAAATGCGATTTGCAAGAACAAACAGTCAACTTAGATTGCAATGTGGCTACAAGCATGGGAGGGAGTGTGAGGATATTGGGGGTCAGGGAGGGAGGTCTGTAGCTAAGTCTGCAGAAAACCTAGGATTATTATTGCTGTAATTCAGTGAGCTTTATTCCTATATTTGGGTTTTGACTAAAATTGTTTGTTTGGCTATGGCTTCCCTAAGTGAAATACTTTGTGTGGTACATAGAAATTCCTCAGTGCATTCTTTGTTTCCTGTGATTTATGCACTGAATTTTCTTCATGATTCTAAATTAAAAACTGAACAAAAGTTTCGTACTTTCCTTTTTCCAACTTAAGAATTCCTTTCTTGTAAGACACATGCCCATGCATATAATGACTTTAGGTAGCTATATGATCCTAGGAGAGTCATAACCACTTTGGCCTCAGTTTCCATATTTGGAGAAGGATGAATTTGGCAGCTTCAACAAAGTACGAATTCTTCTACTTGACTCCTTTCTGCTTGAATCCAAATCCATTTTCTCTTGCTTTCTTCAGGTTAAGATGAACTCAGACTAAAAAATGTGTCTTTGGGCTTCCCTAGAATCACCCCAATCTGATTACGACTTGGAATCTAATGAAAGGGCATGGAGTCCTATACTATGAGTAGAAATCTTAGCAATCAATGTCAGCCCACAGTCAGAAGCCTATGAACCAACATCAGGGTTATGGAAACAGGGCCAAACAGGCTAGGAAACTGAAGAAAACAAATAAGGAGATGTCTACTTATTAAGTCTACTTAAGTCTAGTACTTATTGGCTCTGTGACCTTGAACAGCTTTCTCCTGGTCCTCAGTTTCTTTATCTGTGAAGTGGAGTTTGCCATTTGTTCCATGGAAGTGTTCTAGAAAGACTTAAGAATCTGTTCACAGTGGCCTCAGATCAAGATAAAGGGGAGGAGACCATGAGAAGACTCATAGTAGAAAATGAGGCTGATCAGGGTAATCCTTCTTTTGCATCTTGAAATCTCTCAAAGATTTATTTCATCACAATTAGGCTGGTCCACTGGCCATGTGGCTAACATGTGGGTAAACCGATTTCATCATGATGTGTTGCAGCACTCCCTCTGTAACTTGACTGTTGAATGATACACAAAGTAATCACCACTTGTCTCCTTACGTGACTGTATTAGTCTGCTCAGGCTGCCATAACAAAATGCCAGATTGGGTGGTTTAAACAACAGAAATTCATTTTAGCACAGTCCTGGAGCCTAGAAGTCCAAGATCAAGGTGACAGCAAAGTTTTCCTGGTGAAGCTGCTCTCCTTTGGTTGTAGATGATAACTTCTTGTGGTGTCCTCATGTGGCCTTTCTTCTGTGCAGGCACAGAGAGAGAGAGAGAGAGAGAGCTCTCTGGGGTCTTCCTCTTCTTATAAGGATACCATTTCTATCAGATTAGGGTCCCATGCTTCGAACTCATTTAACCTTAATTACCTCCCTAAAGGCCATACTCCAAATACAGTCACATTGGCTGAAGTTCCAATATATGAATTTTGGTTTGGGGGAGATGGTAGTGCACAATTCAGTCCCTAATACCAACCAACTATTAAGTCTCTTTGGTACTTATGGGATCTAAGGGAGAGATGATTGAGGAAAGGCAGGGTAGCAGGACTGTTTCTTGTAGATCCCAGGATTGTTTGGATCCCTAGTTTGGAACTGTTTTTTATTTGTTTTTGTTTTTTTTTTTTTTACTAATTCCCACATATGAATCCATCTACCAAGAATAATAGATACATCAGACATTCCCAACCAGTCATGTGGAAATAGCACTGGACTTTGTGTTATATATCTTAATTTTGTTACGTATTCACTCTGTGGCCTTGGAACTTATCTGAGGATCAGTTTTCCCCTCTCTAAATAGGAATCATAAGGTACTATCCCTGCTTGAATATAGACAAACTACTGCTAAATTAACTACTTACCATTTTCACATAGGCCCTATACCTTTCTGTTACTCTTTACTTTTTCTAATATTAATTTCCTTATTTCCAATTTCTGTTCCACTTCTTCTATGAAGGCTTCCATGATATCCTAAAATATTCTCTCCTATTAGTAATCCAACAAGGTTTCCAGGGTATCTCAAATTAAAGACTTGTCCTAGAATTCTTTATGAAAACCCCTACCATATTTTGAGAGCAGTGGCTCTGTAATTTAAAATTTTATTCCTACTATTTTCTTTCTCTGCACATTTTTTCAGTGCAATTATTGTGTCAAATTAAAAGGACTGAAACTAGTTTAAAAAGCAAATATTGTAGAAAGAAGCAGAAACCAGCTCCAGAAAGCCTTCAAAGATACCCTTGGCTGATTTTTGTGTCTTGTCACTGTGGCATCTATCATAAAATCTAACACACGCTTCTTGCTTCTCTAATCATTCATTTACTTATCTTTCTCCCCACTCTATTCTGAGATCACAGAGGGCAGGGACTCTTGTTCTTTTCTGTGCCACTAAGGGTGTTATACTCCCTATTAGATCACAGGTTTTCAATACATTGAAAGGAAAATGTGCAATTGAAAGACAGGGATTTAACTCAACTTTTGTATTTTCCCAGCAGTGAAATATTTATTCTCCCAGTACCTTACACCATGGGCCAGTGTCCCTTCACTGGTTAAATATTTATGGAGTATCCACAGTGTATTAGGGTCTGTAATAGGCAACATGAATTTACAGAGAAGATGGACCCAGCCACTAGCTTCAATATGTCAATCCTGTAGAAGAGGTGCACCCGTAGATAGAAAATTATACCACAGTGTGAGATGCACAGTGATAGAAGAAAGCACAGAGGCTTCAGAGCCCAGAGGAAGCCCAGCTGTTCCACGCACTTGCTTTTTTTCTCCCTTATACACACCAGGTTCTTTTCCACCTCGAGGTCTGCGCACAAGTTCTTCCACCTGCCTAGAACATGCTTTTCCTACTGTCCATATGATTGGCTCCTACTAACCATTTATTTTTCAGTTTCAATGCCCCTTCAAAGGAAAGACATTCTTGATATTCTTTCAGTCAGCCTCTCTTATTCGTTTTTACATTACCTTTGTTTCTTTTATAACATTTTTGAAATTCCACTTTGGAATATGTAATTAGTTTATTTGCATGTGTAATGTCTTCTTTCCTCATTAGACTATGCACTCTATGAAGGAGAAACTGTATCTTTTGTTCAACACTATTTGAAGCACAGAGAACAGTCCCCAGAATAATGCAAGAGCTCAATAAACATCAGATGATTGAATAAAGGTAAGAATGAAATAATGACATTTGCAGCAACATGGATGGACCTAGAGATTATCCTACTTAGTGAAGTAAGCCAGACAGAGAAAGACAAATATCATATGATATCACTTATGTATGGAATTTAAAAATTGATACAAATTAACTTATTTATAAAACAGAAATAGACTCACAGGCATAGAAAACAAACTTACCGTTACCAAAGAGGAAAGCGGGGGGAGGGATAAATTAGGAGTTTGGGATTAACATATACACACTACTATATATAAAATAGGTAACCAACAATGACCTACTGTATAGCACAGGGAATTATACTCAATATCTTATAATAATCTATAAGGGAAAAGAATATGAAAAAGAAAAAAATAAATGTATACACTGAATCACTTTGCTGTACACCTGAAACTAACACAACATGGTAAATCAACTAAATGTCAATTAAAAATAAATACATGAATAAATAAATACAATTAATTTTGAAAATTAAAAAAAGAATGAATGGGCAGAGAATGTTCAGCCCCATGGAAACCAGTGAGAAGAGGGCACAAGAAAAGCTAGCCAGTAATGTTTGTTTAAGATTATTCCATGATTCAAGAGCTTTGATCTTACTGTCTGCACATTTGTTATAAGCAAATGTAAGCATTTTGCAGATATGAAATTCCAAAACACAGAGCTAAGTCCCTCTTCCCGAGATAAACGAGTAATACAAGGTGGAGTGGAATGAATGCTCATAGGTTTATTTTGAACCTAAATCCTCTACTTTTTCATGAACTATGACAGTACCTCAAGCAGGTGCAAGAATGGCTGCTCTCACACTTCATTTCCTTCTGGGGAAGCAAAGACTTCACTGCTCCAAAGTATTTTACAAACACAACATATCCAGGATTCAGAGAGATGGATAAAGGAATTTCTATTGTTTCCTTCTAAATCCTATACACTCTTTAATTTCTGCCTCTGGAATCTCTCCTCTTATTTTAATGTTCATTGTATTCTGTTTTACATTACTTTGGTCCTGTCGTCATCTAGATAAGGAATATTACATTTATCATTACATCTTGCATCTCCATGCACTTTGCGTATTTTGCAGCAATTGCTTTGTTCACTACTAATTCTTTGCTTCACCAGAGTTAATTCTTTTACTAACAACCACAGGTTTTCAATGCTCTGTCTAGTCAACATTTCCTAATTTCTTCTTCTCATTCCCTTTATGTTTTATTGAATTTTCTAAGTGAATTATTTAACTCTGCATAGCATTTTGAGATGTGACTTGCATGAAATATGTTGTACAAACTAAAAGCATATCGTATTAAAATGTCTATAATAACTTGAAGGAAAAGCCCCCAGGGAATACACTTGCTGTATATAATGGCTGTGGGGAAATTTTGAGCTCTAATATGACAGTGACATGAAGCAAACAAAAAAAGGGACATTGTTACATGTGGAGATTTGACTTGCATTTAAGTAGATAAAATGTGTTTATGTGCCAACTAAGTTCTTTTTTGGTTGTATTTAAAACTTTCTTTTCCCCTTTGACTTTAAAGGTAATCAAAAGATAGGACATTTTCCCCTTAATTAATCTCTACAACAATTTCGTGGAGTGAGGAGTATTATCTCCATTTTATAGATAAGTCAAAGATTTACCTGTAATAGAAAGTCAAAGATGTTAATTGACTTAAAGGTTTTTCTGATTCCAAAGTTTCTGGCTTTTCTCTAGATTCCTGCTTAAAGAATATATGGCAGTGGACATAGTGCAATTGAGTGGATTGAATTCTGCCCTTAATGGTTTTAGTCACAGAGCTGAGTAAAGACTGTGTTTGGGGGTTTTAATGGAACAGACATGTTGTTCAGTCAGAGTGTTTTCTTCTAGAACATGTCTCCATAACTTGAGCCCAGAAATCAGGGCCTTATAATTACACCATCTCTCAAGTTGTGGCAGCTTTGCCTGTTGCCCAAATGCTTATATTCAAACATCCTTGCTTGACCATAAAAGCCCTTGGTAATTTAGACCCACCTATGACAGCAACCAAATACCCTTTCTTTCAATTACACTTGTATTTCTAGATAATGGAATGGGTTGGAAAATATTTCTTACCCCCTTTTCTCAGAAGAAGATGGGCAGGGGGAGAAAAAGACCTTATCCAGCAAAGTTGATGCTAGTCTTCAGAGGACAAAGAGATAACCTGGATGGCAAATGTATATTATCTTTGTCTTAGCTCAGGCTACTATAACAAAATACCACAAACTGGGTGACTTAACAACATAAAGTTATTTCTCACAGTTGTGGAGGCTGGAAAGGCACCAGCAGTTTCCATGCCTGGTAAGGGTCTACTTCTTATTTCTTTTTTTAAAAAATTTTTATTGGAGTGTAGTTGATTTACAATGTTGTGTTAGTTTCATGTGTACAGCAAAGTGAATTCAGTTATACATATACATATATCCACTCTTTTTTAGATTCTTTTCCCGTACAGGCCATTACAGAGTATTGAGTAGAGTTCCCTGTGCTATACAGGAGGTCCTTGTTAGTTATCTATTTTATATGTAGTAGTGTGTGTATGGCAATCCCAATCTCCCAACTTCTCCATCCCCTGATATCACTTATATGTGGAATCTATAAAAGGATACAAATGAACTTATTTACAAAACAGAAATAGAGTCACTTCTTAGTTCCTAAATAGCCGTCTTCTTGCTGTGTCCTCAACATAATGGAGAGAGAAGCAAACTCTCCTGTGACTCTTGTAAGGGCACTAATCTCATTCATGAGGGATCTACTCTCATGATCTCATCTAATCCTGATTCTTTTCCAAAAGACCCACCTCCTAATACCATCCTATTAGGGGTAGGGTTTCAAAATATGAATTTTAGGGGAACATAAGCATTCAGTCTGTTACAGTGTTTAAACGCCTGTAGACCACAGGATAAACCTCAGCTAATAGAAGAAGTGCTCTTTCATCAATGTGGGATTGAACTGTGTTTGCTCAGAGGAAAATTCATGCTTTTACTAGCAGAGTTTGCTCAGGGAGATATAGTCAGTAGATTTTGGGAGGCTCATATTCAGACCAGTTCATGCTATTAGAACGTGTTTCTTCTCCAGAAACTGGGATGTGAATTGCACAAGCCCAGGTTGTGGTGATGTTTGAATTTGCAAATCAAGAGGCATCAAGGAATGGAAGCTCTTCCTGTGGGGAGAGAAGACATTGAATGTGAGAGAGAGGGGCTTCATCGATCTGAGAAATTTGAACTCCGTTTTGAAGAGACATGTATGAAGTTGAGTGGTGGCAGGGGTGGTGGTGGTAGTGATCTCGAGTGGGGGATGGGTGGAAGGGGAGTTCTTTCACGACAAACCTGTTGCAAAGGCATATGTGAAATAGGCCCTAACCCTGACACACACACACACACACAGAAGCAGACACAAACACACATTCACACACACACACACAGGTAGATTTGTTTAGTCCTTTGTGGATCTGTATCACAAAGAATCTGCATATAAGCATCCTAGCTGAGTGTGTTCACTCTGATGGAAGCGTATGACTGAATGGCATGAGGAGGGCCAAGTATGAACGCAAATAAGGAAACATATCTTTATCTTTTAACCTAGGCGGCACACAGAAGATGCCAGGCACTAGAGAAAGCAAAGTTGATTTTTAAACCACTCTGCATACTTTCATAATATAAATAGAGGTCATCCTTTGGAGACTAAAGTACAGAGAGTTATAGTTCTTTTAAAAAATTGCCACATAAATTACGTTAATTTTCAAAGCCTATGTCAAATCTCAACGTTTCTTAAGTTGGTAGTGATAATTCTCTCTAGCCATGAATGAGTATTTTGGTATTTTTTAAGTTGGTTATTATTTACATGTGATTTATTGAAGATGTACTTTGTGGCAAGAAATGTGTGAGGCTTTAAATATGCTGAAATGTGCAGGCTGACATGAGCACGTGTATCAGGAGCCACATAGAAAGATGACCATTCTAAGCCTGAAAATAAAAGCCCCTCTGCCCCATCTCCTTGAATAGGTATCTGTCAATTTCCATGCTAGCTTTTTGGTACTTGGTGCGCCAAATGACTTGAGTTTGTTAAATGTAATGCAAAATGTTCCCTTTTTCAAAAGTTATGCTCTACTCTTTAAGGCAGAATTTTATAAAATTGAATTTGCCCAATCCATGGAGAAACTGGGTATCATCAGTAAGTGATTCTGTTTTGCGCATCTTGGCCCCAAATCTTTATTATGATAGTCATGAATGTTGACATTCAAATACTAATATAAAAATAACATAGGTATTAATTTGTTCTTTTCTTAAGAAACTTTATACTGTAAAAATTGTATTATAAAAGTAATAGTTTTTTTTTCCCTGTGGGAGTATGGCTTGAGAGGTTTAGATTCCCATTTTAAAATCCAATCTTACTGCAGAGATTTCAATTTAAAGATTTTTTAATATAATGTAAATGCTTAGCTAAAAAAATCTGAAGATGACTAAAAAATTCAGAATTTGATTACATCTTGCTCTTGACAAATACTAACAATCTCACAATGTTTATAGTCACTAGCACCATCATTTGTGTATTAGTTTTATACGTTCACATAATTTAATCATTTTTATCTCCCATTGTTACAATATACAATGCAGAAAGCCACTGGAACCATTGGACGTGAGGAATCACTTCTTTGTGATCATGTCACTAGTTTGTGACTATTATCAGCATGATGCAATGCATGTTCTCCAAAACAATGACAGTTCACAGTTATTAAACGCTTACTCTTTTGCAGGTACCTCATAAGCACCTTTACATAAAATATTTAATTTATTGTCACAACAGTCCTATGAGATTGGTACTGATTTTAATTCCACATTAGTAAAGATAAAGTGGCTTCCAAGTTGGTAAATAGCTGCACTGGGATTTGAACCCTGGTAATGGTATCTCCACAGCTCATGGTCTTAACTAATCCACCTTAATTGTGCCCCTCATTAATCAAATGCCATTTTGAAAATGGAAGCTGTAGTTATACCTTACTTTATCAAGACAGTGTATGTGGTAGGGAGAAATGAGTATATTTTGCTATATAATACATTTGGGCACAGTATATATAAAATAAATACATATGTTAATGGAGTTCTGTTATAAACTTCCAATTACTTCTTACTCACGTATCAATGACCATTTTGACCCCAGTGTCTTTCATGACTTAAATTGCCTTTCTCTCCTCCACTGATTTTGATCAACTTTTTCAGTTTATTTCACAATTTCCGTGCTGTGTCATCTACTTCTTGCTTTGGTACTCTTTTTACCATCAGCAGAAAAAATACATTTTGTTCATGCACTAGCCCAAACTGTATTCTTTAAATAGCATTTCTTTAGTAGTTGATAGTTGTTTTTTAAGAGTGACTTTGCTTCCTAATAATGGGTAGTTTGCATAGTACTGTATAGTACTGGTAGTTTGCTTGTCTTATTGGGTAAGGAATGCAAACATATGTTGCAATTTTCTCTCTTACCTGAGTACTCCAGGCTAGAATTCTCTATATTGACATCAGATATTTGTTTATTTATTGCCAAAGACTACAGGAGGTGATTTTTTGAAACATTTTTTTTAAAAAGATACAAACATTTTCAATTTGTAGTCTCAGCTAAAAATGGATTTTCCCATGAGTTAGTACCATGACACTACCTATGCAATAAAATTTAATATTATATCACTCTCTCAGAGTTGTATCTCAAGCCATGACAACTTAATGTGCATCCAATATCATGTAGACTGTTGTTCAACTTATCATACAATGGATGAGTATAAGACCTCTGTAATCATACTATGGTTCAATCTGACTGTATTATTGTAAATAAGTTACAAAACCTCTTTAAATCTCACTTTATATTAACCTGTAAGTTGTGACTTGGATTTAACTAATAGCCCAGTACCTGCAACAGAGTATGAGCTAGCTCTATACAGGTTTGATTCCCTTTATTAAGTGAATCCCTTAGTAACTCTCAGGATGATCCCTGAGAGTTTTCATCATGAATAGATGATAAATTTTGTCAATTTTTTTCTGTATCCATTGACATGATCATATGGTTTCTTTTCTTTAGGCTTTTAGTATGGCGTACTAGCTGAGGTCCTATACAGTCTATACTTTCCAGCTAACCCTCCAATATTGTCCCCTACTATTCTCTCTCTCTCTCTCTGCTCCAGGCACATTGCTTCCTTTCCATTTCTTGGCTACTTCGTGCCTTTGGACCTTTGTACTTGCTCCATCTAGCTTTCTGCCAAGACTTCCACATGATTAATATTTTAACTTCCCTAAAGTCTCTGCTCAGATTTTATCTCCTTAATGAGTCATACTCTGACCATCTTATTGAGTTATGTAAATTGAACCTGGCATTTCTGATCCCCTGCAATCTGGCTTGATTTTTTACATAGCATTTATTACCTTCTAATGCATTATATAACTTACTTTTCATTGTGCTTATTGAATATTTTTTCTATCCCTCCATCCCAACTGTCCCTCTCTTCCTCTAGTTCTCTCCCCTACAAAAATATAAGCTCCATGAGGGCAGTGATTTTTATTTCTTTCATTTTTTGATGTACCTCAAGTACCAAGAACTGGCTCGTGGTAGATATTTTATCCACATTAGTTGAATGAATGCCTGATTAACAGAGTGAATACTTGAATGGGTTTTGCTTTCCTCTCCATCTGCCTCATTCTCACCTATTACAGGTAGGTTTCCACATGTAACTGAGGGACAAGTGGAGTATGGTCATCGGGAGCTCCATTCTTACATCACATCACCTTAGGGAATCCAGAGGAAAGAGATGTACAATAGATAGATAGATAGATAGATAGATAGATAGATAGATAGATACATAGATAGATAGATAGGTAGGTAGGTAGATAGGTAGATAGATAGGTAGAGAAAAGAATTGTGAGAATTGTGATTGGTGAAGCTTGGCTAGTGTTTTTACACCCATTTATGGGGTAGTATGAGCAAAAGGGTCTCTCTCCAGAATCAGAAGCATGTGGATCTTGGGTTAGGGTGGGATCAGGTCATTGATCCAGAGAAAGTAATGTGTTTTACTAGAAGAAACGCTGTGGAGATGTTGGGCAAACAAAATCCATAGATGTTCACCACTGTCTTTATTTCAATGTGACACCTCCACAGCACATCTTTATTTGACTAAAGGGCCCAAAATTACCAGCTATGTCAGTTCATCTTAAATCATCTCAAAGGAGGAGTTACTCAAAAGTTGGCACAAGCTAACTCTTCCAAGTTACTTTGTTAACCATTTAAAATTCAGAAAATTTTGTTTACTTTGCTCTTTGCTTCCAGACCTTTCCAACTAACCACATTGTTAGTTCTTTCTAAATACACATAAAGAGGGTTCTTGGGTAGCCACAAAGTTTATTTGAGAGAAAATTGCTTTAGTCAACAAAAATAACTTCTCCATATTGGCAAATCTCTCCACAACTTATAGCAATTATGGAAAGATACAGAGTTGAGGAAGGATACCACAAATAAAAACAAACTTGAGACTTTATAATGGATGGAAAAAGTAATATCAAGAAAATATTGTAAGAGGGAAAGTTGTTAAAAATATTAAGTTTCCTATAACATCTTAGCCTCTGTCTGAAAAGTAAAATTTTGTAGAGTGAAACAAAATATCAATTACATTATTTTTATTTAATTAATGTCATTTAATTTTAAAATAATGTTATTTATTAATATTAACATTTAATATATTATTTAATTTTCATCACAACACTAACATATGGGATTTGTTATCACATTTTACAGATGAGGAACCAAATTCTCAATAGTTTAAGTAATTTATTTAATCTCATCCATGGCAAAGTGGAGAATCAGACTAACCTAAGACTATCTGATTCTAAACTTCAATTTTCTACTTTAGACAACAACAACATTCTCCTAAGAGAAGTAAGACTATTTTCTTCTAAATTATAATATCGTACAATTTACCTAGCTGTTATAAGTGAAGGTGACAGCTGCAATATTGAACCAGGTTCATTAGGTTCAAAATCTCTGTGCATTATTTTTTATAACTCCAATATCCAAACAATTGAAATGAAGGGAAGTTCATACACTGATTCTTCTGCTTTTTAAATCAGTTAGTGAAATGCATAAATGAAAATGCATATTTAAGCCAATCTTTATTATTAGAAGGTTGATTTCTATAGTAAGAATGATTAATTACTACCCCAAAAGTATTCCAGATGAAAAGCATTTTATTGACTATACCATAACAATAACATCTTGTAGTGATCCTGGGAACTTCTATTATACTGTCTTTTGTAGCAAAGATTTCAAGTCACTAAAAACTCAGTTTATTTCTATAACAATAAAATGTTTAAGAAGAATGTTATTATTTCCTATTACTTGAACTAAAAATAACACCAGAAACTATGGGGCCCAATAAAGTAAAGGGCAACAGCAGCCTATTATTTTGAAGAATGGACACATATTTAACGAAGAAGAAATATTCCTATGGCATCTATCTATATTGTGATGTCTAGGAGTACTTTCACCTCTGATGGTAACCAGTACTGGAATTCCAGTTAGATTAATTGTGAGACATCTTGTTGGTTGATGCTTTTCTACTACCTTGTCGGGTGAACTTGGGCAAGTCATTTAAGTTCTATGAGTCATTGTATCTTCATTTTTAAAATATGTCAGCTTTACCAATATTTTATTAGAATACAGTAGTATACATATACATACACACACACACACACACACACACACACACACACACACAGAGTAAATTGTAAAATCCTAAACATAAAAGGGATTGTTCTTAATGCATTATTAATTACTCTAAAAATTTCTTTCAGTATTTTTGTCACTGCAGTCATTGGTCAAAAGTTCTTATAACCAAAAACTTGTCTTTATAAACAGAAAGCCAAGGTGGACTGCAAAGGTGGGGGGAAGGGATGCTTTATTTGTACAATATCTTTGAAATGTTTTAGCTAGCTAAAAACTTGAATACTTATCTTTCTAGATGTAACAATTAATAAGAACATTATATGTCTCGTGTGTGTGTGTGAGTGTGAGTGTATTTTAAGAAAAGACTTAACAGTAAGAAATGTGTGGCTGTATCATTGGGAATTTTACTATAAAATTACTAACCAGAAAATATGCAACAGTAATTTCTTTTCTGAGTAAACTTTGAAGAGTATATTCAATGTTTATTTAAAGAAATAGTTACCATGGCACCCTTGCAGAAAAATACACCAGCACATGAAAACAAAAATAACAATTTTAGTATTGTTCTTCAGGATGAAAAACAGCATTTGCAGCTAATACTATAAAAGCATGACTATATATGTTTAAGAGCATATATTCCAATCGGGAGACTTTTCAGGAAAAAAAATGAGTTAAATAATTTTTTTAATAAACGATATCACTTTAATTTAAATAGCTATGTAATTACATTTATGTAAATTAAGATGAGATAATTTTTTTCAGAACAAATAAAATTGCATTTCTCTGGATAAACTGCTAACATTTATCTTTATTTCTATGACTCCCCTATAGGCTCTGTAGCCTTTAACTTGCCACATTACTTAACATTTCTCAGAATGTGAACTCCCCCCTTCCCCAAAGGCAAAGTTCTTTCATGTATTTTTGTTCTATACAAAGACTCCATTTGATTGATATTCCATTTCTATATCCCACAACACATCTTCTCAGTGTGTTCTGCTCTATTCTTAAGATTTAGCTGAAAAGTTTTCATATTTTGAGTTTTCCTCTACTACGTGGTAAAATCAGGAGCTTTTGTGTTTTTATAATTATTTTCATTTACTTCTGTAATAATGCAGTCTAATTCTAGTTTACACGTTTGACTCATCAACCTAACATGAGCTCCTTAAGAGAAAGGTTCACAAAGAAAAAGATTCATAGATTTAGGTTTATTCATTCATTCTTTCATTCTTCATTTTAACAAATATTTTTGGAGTATTTGTCTTATGTCAAGTAAGCAATCATCATTGAAAATTCACATAGGCCTTGCCTTCGTCAAACTTACATGGACCTATCTCCCAGTGGGAATGGAGACTATCAAATAATCTTACAAGGAAGTTCATTATTACGATCGTTTTAAATTCTGTGAAGGTAAGGGTGCTGTGCTAGGATACCTGTGATAGAGAAATTCAGGAGATCAGAAAACACATCCCTAAGGAAAGACCTTGTGATGGGTTATAGAACCAGTATAAGGCTTTTTTGGCTGAAATAGAGAAAGCGAAGGGATACTGTGTAGGACGTGAGCTGAGACAGAGGTAACGACCAGACCTATCTGGAGCTTGTCTCTATCCCAAAACACATAGAAACTTGCTAGAAGTTTTAAAGGGAGGCAGCAACATCAGAGAAGAACAAAGTCATATTGTCTTGTTTGTGTGAGGCAAATGTCAAATGTCACATGATGTCCAAGTGACAGGTGATGATAATTGGGACTAGGTGGAGAGAACAAGCCAGATTTGAGCTCTATTTAGCAGGTGACACTAATGAGACTTTTTAAAAAAATTATGATTATGAAACAGATCTTTAAAAAATTTTATTGGCATGTGGTTGCTTTACAATGTTGTGTTAGTTTCCACTGTACAGCAAAGTGAATCAGCTATACCTATACATATATCCCCTCTTTTTTGATTTCCTTCCCATTTAAGGAGTTGGGAGACTGAGGGAGCTTCAGACCAGGGACGCTGTCCAGGTTTCTGGCTTGAGTCCCTCCAGCTGACAGTCTTGGTCTGAGAGCTCCTAGAGTGGCTCTGATTCAGCCTTGTGGTTTTTTCATAAGCCTTGTTCTTGCTCAGTGCCTTGGCCATTATGTTTAGTGTTTGCTTATTTTTAGTGTTTAAAACAATTACTGTGGTCATGCACTGTATCTGGTAGTTTTTTTTTTAAAGTAAGGCAGATTCTTTCTCTTAAGAAACGTATTAGGGTTCCGTTAGGTACAGAATTATTACATATATTCTCTCAATCTCTCATGGTGAAGTATTCTAGGTAT
This sequence comes from Eschrichtius robustus, assembly GCF_028021215.1. Lineage (NCBI taxonomy): Eukaryota > Metazoa > Chordata > Mammalia > Artiodactyla > Eschrichtiidae > Eschrichtius > Eschrichtius robustus. The sequence continues at coordinate 106,323,401 of NC_090827.1, read as the reverse complement.
GATCATTAAAGATGCTATATCAGGGAGTGCAGGGGCATAAAAGAGTTACTACAAACAGAAAAATGTGAGGAGAAAAATATAATGGAAGTAATTAAGTTTAATATCTTAAGAGATAAATATGATTTTGAAAGGCAGCTATGAGTATTCTGGCAAAGTGAACATTTTGAACAATGGCATGGAGGTGAGAATAAGGAGGGCCAACACAAAAGTAATGAAAAGTCTAATTTGGTGGGAGCATAGTGTTTGAAATAAAAAAGAGAGCACTAGAAAGTTTGATTTGGGTTTTGACTGATGACATGAGGAATATTTGCTTAAATTAGTTAGTGGAAAGTGTTTTGTGTCAGATACAACAATTGGTAAGAATTAGAATAGAGGAGACAAAGATACTAGAAGATATTAGATACAAATAAAAATATTTACTTGGTGTGTGGTCAGCATAATTTATGTTTGATGAAATTTGAGGATCAGAGAGGAAGAAAGGTGGACATACTAGTAAAAATGCTGTTAGATTCTGAAACAAATAACCTCCAAATTCCCATCGTTTGATAAAACGGAGCTTTATTTCTCACACAACTTTCCAAAGCAGATGTTCCTGGCTGGTGAGTATCTTTTCTCCATGTGGTGACTTAGGGACCCCGAATGTGCCATCTTGTGGCTCTGCAATGCCCTAATACCTTGGAATCCCTTCATCCAGTTGGCAGAAGGGGAAATAAAGCATTAAGATGTGCTTTCTAAAAGCTCCAGCCTGAAAATTATACATATAACATCCACCTGCATTGCATTATCTGTTAGTCTCATAGCCAAATCTGAATACACGAAGGTGGAGAAATATAATTGAGTCATGCATTAAGGCAAAGAAGAAGGAAACAGGTTCTAAGAGACAGCTAGCTCTCTCTTTCAAAGATAGTTTCAAAAATTTCCGTGACTGTGCATTGGTGTTGGTGTTACTAGTTAACGTAAACAATACGCAACAAGAAGAGTGATGCGAGGACGCTGAATATGCTTAATATGAAGTTGTAGGGCATTTTTTTTGGAGATTTTCAGCAGAAGTTTGGTTTATAAGTCTGAAACTTGGGGAGCACATTTGGGTTGCTTTTTGAATATGGCGGAGGATTTATAGGCTAAGCTGACCCTTGTAGAATTTATTCAATCAATAACGATATGTTGGTGCTAGAAATAAAGTGATAGATGAAATTGATATGATCCCTTCTCTTTAGTGAAAAAGAAGGGGACTTAGCAAATTGACAAGAGAGCAGGTTAAATCAACACTGTCCAATAGAAGGTTCTGTGATCATGAATATGTTCTATTTCTATTCTGTTCAATATGGTAACCACTAGCCACATGTAGCTATTGAACACCTGAAATGTGACCAATGGGACTAAGAATACCAATGTGAAATTTTATTTAATTTTTATTAACTTAAATTTAAAATCTAAATAGATCGAAATCCCTAATGGACAGAGACTATATTTTAACTCACGTGAATGGTAACAGTCAACAGCAACAATGAAAAATACCTCTGGAGCGCTTACCATATGCCAAGCGCGATTCAAAACACTTTGTATGTATTAACATACAACCCTGTGAGGTTAGTAATATTATTATAATTATCATTTTTTCTGACAAGGGAACTAAGGCACAGGGCTATGAGATCTATTTCCTCCTCTTAGAAACTACACAGTCCAATGCATGAACTCTACAAACAGATCATTCTTTTGCAACATTGCTAAGAGCAAAACAAAGGAACCAGCAAGCACCTGTGAGAAACTGAGAAGCAAAAGCTGGAATTCACCCAATGAAAGAGCTGTAGAGGCTAGTATAAAAAATGGAATATGCTAGGTATGAACTAAGGCAGGACAGCAAAGCTGGCCACACAAAACTCTTTTTTATAAACATGTAGTCAGTGTTCTTCATTCCTTTTTTTTTTTTTCCCTAGAATTATACAATATTCAGGATACTCATTAACCCATCTGGCAAACACCCAGTTGTTTTTTTTTACTTGAATCCTACTTTGGATTAAAGCACATGGAGCCCCTGACAATATGGAAATGTTGAAACATCAAAACTGAAAGTCTTTACCCTCCTCTGCCCTCTGCCTTCAGTTGATCTACTCGCAGTCTGCTTAAAGCTGGAAGTAGCTACCACAGACCTGGCTGCCCTTTCCTCAGAATAGGTCAACCTGCCTGGAACTGAGCTCAGCCCATTTCCATGCATCATTAAGGCTGGATAATGATTAGCTAAATTATTCCTTCTCTAAGCTTAATGAGCTGTGATGTGATACATTTGTAATTCATTCTAAAACATATAAAAATAGATGAAGATTTTGTTCAGAAAATCTTCCTCTAGAAACCACTCACTTGGCTTCTCCTTTGTCATCCTAGAGAAGTATGGCCCACGTGGTAACCCAAGTCATTTATGAACTATTATCAACTTTGAGACAATAACAGGGGATTTTCTTAGTTACACTATACATATGTGTGTACATATGTGTGCATTCCTTTTATGAAAATGTGACAATATAGGGTCCTGGAGGTCTCTCAAATGGGATATCAAATACCTTTCTTTTTTGTTGTTCTTTTCACTTTCCCTTTGAATTAGTCTATTGTTTATGCCTTGCTGATATGTTTAATATAGATTTTTTCTATCTCAATTTATGCAATATAATACTGTTTCGAAAGAGTTACATTCCCATCTTATCTTTGCAAATGAATGAAGAAACTATTTAAAGGAGTTGTGTGTGCATGATCATGTGTGACTCTAAATCTGCACAGATAGAGTTTAACATTATTTAAAGAAACTCACAACTGGATTTACCAATGTCACATTTTGTGCCAGAAACTCTACTTTATGTGTTTGTTAGGGCAGGCTCAGCTATGGAAACAAAAATGTCAGTGGCTTGACAAAATAAAAATGTATTTCTTCCTCATGTAACTATCCTGGGAGGTTGTTAAAATAGAGCAATTCTCCTCCCCTCAGTTATGCTGGTACCCTGTCTCCATCTAGCTTGGGGCTCTGTCATCCCTCAGGGAGAAAGAGGAAAGGAAGTATGAAAGTGGAACACCAACTCTCTTAAGAATTCTAGCCAAGAATTTTCCCACATCATTTCTGCTCACATTCCAATGGAGAGAGCCTAGTTTCATGATCTAACTGCAAGGAAGATTGGGAAATTAGTCTAGATTTGTATCCAGCTATGATCCCCATTTTGATGTAAGGAGAAATCTGATTTTGATGAGCAGCTGAGTTTCTGCCACATTCTGGATATGTAAAATACTGTACAGATCCACTTGGCATATCTTCTACTTTTTTAAAATAAAAATATGACTTTCATTTTTCAGATATTCCAGGCTTACACTGTCTCATTGTCTCCCCTATTCCCATGGTTTATTTTGTCTTCTTTATTAATATGTATATTTCATTTATCTACCCTTGAAATGCTTTGACTCCTCCAATTTACCCCAGGCTTCAAACCCCACACACAGAAGTAGATCTCTCTTTGTAATGTTTATCCCATCTTTCTCTTTATTATTATTCTTTCTACCACTACCTGTCAGACTTTGAGTCCATCTTAACTGAATTTTGCTATCACTCTCCCAGGGAGACTTCCCAACTCCTATCTTTTTCTCTTCCAATCCATTCAGTATATTGCTTCTAAATTAATTCCACACAATTCCTCAACCCCTAAATCCCTGGTTCAAAATTTATGATGATTTCTCACCATAGTTCTGAATTTGGACTTGCCTTACCCTAAAAGTCAAGGTGCTTCTTACCATGGTATCAGTCTGCCTTGCATGTACTGCCTTAAATTCTATAGAATACACTGCAATTCAGTCATTTCCCACAATCCATGTTTACTGCTTTTCTATCACTGCTCTAGCAAATCACCCCAAATTTAGTAGCTTAAGACTAGACAAATTTATTGTCTTACAGTTCTGGAGGTCAAACATCAAATGAGTGTCACTAGGATAAAATCAAGGTGTCATCCTCTGTGTTTCTTAAGGCTGGAGGAGAGAGTCTATTTTCCTGCCTTTTCAGCTTTTAGAGGCTACCCCTATTCCTTAGCTTGTGGTCTCCTTCTTCCATCTTCAAAACCTGAAATTTGCTTCTTTTGTAATCTGTTTCTCTGCCTCTCTCTTGTGATTACATTGAGACCAACCTGATTATCTAGGAGAATCTTTCTATCTTAAAGACAGGTGATCAGTAATATTAATTCCATCTACAACCTTAATTCCCTTTTGCCATGTAACCTGACATATTCACATATTCTAGGGATTAGGACATGGACATCTTTTGGAAGGGGCAGTATTCTGCCTGCCATGCCATGTTTTCCCTCTCTCTTGACTCCTGCTTAATCTTCCTCAATCTTTCTTCCCTTCCTCCACCTCAGAATGTTCTCTCTAAGACACTTTACCTTTTGAAACCTTATACATCCATTCTCAAATTTCACCTCATATTCCACTTCCTCTCCAGATTCTACTCACTGGTATAAAATGCATCTCTTTATTTTGTCACTTTTTACACACATAGCCTGCATTACTTAGAACTTTAACTTTTAAAAAATTGAGTGCATTTTGAGTTATCACTGTGGGTTGATTGCAGTCTTCCAGGAGGAAAGGCATTATACATTGTTCACTTTTCATAGCCTTCATAGACTTAAAATTTTTCTTACACATAATAACCACACATGTAATTTTTGTCACATTGAATGGAATTTACTTTTTTACCACCAGCAACAAAGGGGTACAGTGATATAAGTAATCCTTTAAGAGCAGGCAACCCACAACTAACTTGCATGTGCTTTAGGAAATGCTTCTTATGGGACTTTTGCAAGGGATGTCTAATTAAATTTTTTCTCCTCATACTGATTTTATTTCACATAGCTCTTTCCTATATGGACTCATGGGTAAACATGAAGATATCATCTTTGACAGCATGCTTACCCACACTGATCACATTTATTGGCCTTCTCCTTAAAATGGAGTCTCTGGAGAAAGAGGATTTAGACATTTGTCTGAAGATTTTCTCACAACAAAAATGCTTATAGAGTTTCCCCCTGTGTGAGTTCCCTGATGAATGACAAAGTTGATTTCCAAACTCATTTTTTCTATAAGTATCCAAAGTATAGATTTCTTCCCATGGGGGCCCCTTGGTTGGCCTTTTGGCAAACTAGCTTCTCAGTCTTTCACCCTGATGTGGATTCTCTCTTATACTTTGATCAGATGTTGACCTAGCTTACCTAAATCCTATTTTCAAACATGCTCTAACTACTTTACTTTAGGGATTTCCTGTAAATACTAGGTTATCTATATCTCTCAGTTTTTGAGGCTCTATAACTTCTTTAACTGAAGTTTTACTGAAACTCTTCTTAAACTCTCTTTAATTCAAGACTAAATTCCACACTTATATATAATCTCATTAGAGCATGTGTTTTTGTGAACCCTGTTGCTTCCTCTTGTTTTACTGGGATAGGGACTGTGGAATTCATGGTCTAAACAATGTTAACTGGGCTGGATAATTGGCTCTCCAATTTAATCTTGCATCACATGCATCAGAATCACTGGGACAACTTGTCAAATCAGAGAAATCAGGGGCCTTTCACCCAGAGTTTCTGGGATTGGCTGAGAATTGGCATTTCTATCAAGTTCTCAGGTAATGCTGTTGCTGCTCATTGGGGACCACACTTTGAGAGACACCAGTGTAGGTAATATGCCACAGAAAGAGCAATCTAAAGAAGAGTAAGAATATATATTCACTTATGTATTAACTTTTTAATTCATTCATTCATTCATTTAAGAAGTATTTATTATGTACCTGCTACATCTGATTCCAGAGTTTATATTCTTTTCTTTATATTCATTTCATCTGTTCAAAAGGAAATGTGGAAGTGTCTATATTTTACATAAATTAATATTTAAGATAATTCATGCAAGTAAATCCATACATTAACATCTAATTTATTATATGCTTTTTACAAAATGTAACTCAATTCAATGATTATTTATTGAGTGCCTGAGTGCCTACATTATACAAGGCCTTGTACTAGCAACACAGAACAAAATAAGAACTTAAAAATATTAGATATATTAAAATGCTTCTCTATTTCTCCACATTCTCCCATGTATCATGTATGGATTTGTAAATTTGGCTATTACCTTATTATAATAAGGTATAATAATTAGTTTAAACTTGTCATACTGTTGTCATCCGTTGTGCTAGTCAAGTTTCATTTGCCTTTCCTTTTTTTTTTTAATGTTTTTTTTTTTTTTTTTTTTTTAATTTTTGGCTGTGTTGGGTCTTCGTTTCTGTGCGAGGACTTTCTCCAGTTGCGGCGAGTGGGGGCCACTCTTCATCGCGGTGCGCGGGCCTCTCACTGTCGTGGCCTCTCCCGTTGCGGAGCACAGGCTCCAGATGCGCAGGCTCAGTAGTTGTGGCTCATGGGCTTAGTTACTCCGCGGCATGTGGGATCTTCCCAGACCAGGGCTCGAACCCGTGTCCCCTGCATTGGCAGGCAGATTCTTAACCACTGCGCCACCAGGGAAGCCCCTGCCTTTCCTTTTAATTTTAGCTTTTGCTGATAGAGCTAAATAGAGAAAAAATACTGCTGGGTGCAGAAATATGAGATGTATAAAAATGCTATGTTAAATATATATTAATTTTAATAAATTTTGCTGTGTTTACATCTATAGGCTTTTATTTATCATTCAAACATTATAGTAAAATGAAAAAAGAATCTTTGAAAAGAAGATAGATGACTCAAGACCCAAAGTTTAAGTTCATCAATAGCCCTCTGTGTGTGTGTGTGTGCGTGTGTGTTTGTGTGTGTATACACACTCGAATGTTGCCTGCTGGCTCTTGTCTGTATGCATATTTCTTTCTTATAATCTCGAGGTATTCATACTTTTTATTTTGCTTTTTTCACTTATTATATTATAAACTATTTCCCATTTTCTGTGGTCTTCATAATTATTTAAATGGCTCCATAAATTTTCATTTAGCTAAAATTGCACAGCATTTCCCTTCCTTTTAAGCATATAAATCCTTCTATTTCTCCAATTTAGAAAAAAAATTTGAATAATATTCTTATGAAATATTCCTAGTAGAAAGATTCTTGGTCAAAGCTATGAATATTTTTATGACTTTTTAAATGAGAATCTTATTAATATATAATGTAAACAGTAGTATATGAAGATACTTTTTGAAGGTTTATCTTTCATTGGTAATTTATGATTTTTAGTCATTTGCTAGATATTAAACGTGCTTTTTATTTTTAATTCACGTGCATTTTATTACCAATGAATTTAATCATTATGCTATGTTGATTTATAACTTTTCTTTTTATTTTTGAATAAATAGGTCATTTGAATCAATAGAACAGGTTTTACTTATTTATCTATTTATTTTCAGTGGATAAGACTGCTTTTCATAATTGTGGATCCTCTTCATAAGCCATAACCTCATTTCAAGTTTCTGTAAGTACTTAATAGAAAGTGTGCATTCAACTATAAATTGAAACTACATTTTCAAATGAAAGTAAACATTTTTCTCATCAAGTATTTAGATTTTAAAAAGCACAAATATCTATAATGAACCACTCCAAAAAGAGTTCACTTTAGTAGTAATATAACAAATTAATAAAAAGCTTTTATAAGATATAAAGGCATAAAAAATAGCATCACCATGAGGTATTCTACTGTCTGTTAGAAGACTGGATAAAACGACAGCGGGAATGTTTGAAAAAGAAACATTTTTCATTGTATTAATGCTATGGACTGAATTGTATCCCCTAAAATTCATATGTTGAAGCCCTAATCCCAAGTGTGACTGTATTTGGAGACAGGGTTTTTAGGAACAAATTAAGGTTAAATGAGATCAAAAGGGTGGGGTCTTTATCCAATAGGATTGATGGTCTTATAGGAAAAGGAAGAGCAAGGTCTCTCTCTTTGTCTCTGTCTCTCTCTCTTGCTCCACATGTATGCACGGAGGAAAAGCCACGTGAGGACACAGTGGAAGGTGGCTACCTGCAAACCAGGAAAAGAGCTCTCACCAGAGCTTGACTGCGCTGGCACACTAATCTTGGACTTACAGCCTCCATAACTGTGAGATCCTATATTTCTGTTGTTAAAGTCACCCAGTCTATGGTATTGTATTACGGCAACCTGAGCAGACTAAGACATATAATTAACAATAATTATAATTACATATAATAATAACAATACATATACTTACAAGAATACACCTTTTCCTACTCCTCAACTGGAGCCTAATGCAGAACTTTGTTTTGGAACAGCCCAGAAAGTGTGATTTCAAGTTCTGTCAGGATTTCCCCAATTGTGTGATAGAAGTGATAATACCTGTCCTGTTTTCTTTCCTTTTCCCACAAAGAGTCATTATGTTATTGTACATGAAAGTGGTTTACGGGACTTCCCTGATGGCGCAGTGGTTAAGAATCCGCCTGCCAATGCAGGGGATACCGGTTCGATCCCTGGTCTGGGAAGATCTCACGTGTTGCAGAGCAACTAAGCCCCTGCGCCACCACTACTGAGCCTGCGCTCTAGAGCCCACAAGCCACAACCACTGAGCCCATGTGACACAAGTACGAGCCTGTGCTCTGCAACGAGAGAAGCCACCGCAATGAAGAGTAGCCTCCGCTCGCCATAACTAGAGAAGGCCCACGCACAGCGACAAAGACCAAACATGGCCAAAAAATAAATAAATAAATAAGGAAAAAAAATAAAGAAGTCTCTTCTGGAAAAAAAAAAAAAAAGTGGGGGCTTCCCTGGTGGCTCAGTGGTTGAGAGTCTGCCTGCCAATGCAGGGGACACGGGTTCGAGCCCTGGTCTGGGAAGATCCCACATGCCACGGAGCAACTAGGCCCGTGAGCCACAATTACTGAGCCTGCGCGTCTGGAGCGTGTGCTCGGCAACAAGAGAGGCCGCAGTAGTGAGAGGCCGGTGCACCGCGATGAGGAGTGGCCCCCACTTGCCGTAACTAGAGAAAGCCCTCGCACAGAAGCGAAGACCCAACACAGCCAAAAATAAATAAATAAATAAATAAATAAATAAATAAATGGATCATCACATTTAAAAAAAAAAAAGTGGTTTGCAAGCAGAAAACACTAAGAGATAAAAAGTTATTACTGAATGATACAATCCATTGGTATCTAATGAGCAACTATTATATTGCCTGGGCCATAATTTTTTGGTCATAATCTACATCATCAGAATCACCTTCTTTAATGCAATTTACAAAACAATAAAGAAAAAAAAAACTGAATGGATATTGGATACATCCATGGGCAGGTACTTCATGGTCAGAAGTGTCTGAAGTCCTACTCTTGTTCTTAAATTGAGGAATCTGGCATTTTTAACAAGACAGCTTCTGAATATACTTACAGACATGTCGTTACACTTATATCATGGTGTGGGGGAATACTTTCAAAGGGCATCATTTTGGAAAGTGATGACTTGTTTATAATTTGTTCTATTTAGAGGACGAAGGAAGGGTTGGTTAATCTGAATCATCACTTCACTCTATGCCTGAGGTGGAACCACAGGAACCTTGCAATGCACATGAGTTTTTCACCTTCCCCTCCCTTCATAGCCTCTAAGCATGTGCTGTCAATTCTGCTACATAAATAAATTTAGCAAAGTATGTAATCGCTGGGGAAGATTATTATCTGAGATAAAGAAAAAATTGTCAGCTAAACTAGTGACAAAAATCTTACAGTTTCTAGTCCCAGATTTTTGCTCCAGAATCACTACCAAAAACCATTTCATCTGTATTAGGAAGATTTCATATCCTTGGAGATAAAAGGGTACAATGAATATTTATTATGGCCCAGGGTCTTGTTCTCCTTCTTTTATGCCTGCTTGTTTTTGTTCATCTTATGTAACTCGGAAAGTTTGTTGGGACAGCCAGGCCAGGACACCGTGCGTATGGTGGGGCTCTTAAGACCTATTTGTTGAACTGAATGCATTTTCTTGTTATTAAAACTTCAGACAAAATCCTGGATTTACTTATTTACTAAACTTGTGGCCTTGTACCTGTTACTTTTATTCTCTGAATCTCATCTGACAAATGGGCGTAATAATAGGTACCCAGGTTTGATGTAAAGATTAAGTAATTAAGTAAGTATAAAGTAATACTCATAAAGTAGATGACCTGTGTCTGGAATGTATTAGTTACTCCCTTCATGTTAGTTATCCTATCCTACCCCTTCCTATTTTAAAAAGAGAACTAAAAATCTTCTATTGCCATTTATGTTAAATCATCTCATGTAAGAAACTCTCAAGAATCAAAGGTAAATTCCACAAAATTAAAAGATGGGGGCAGTTTTTGATCTCTCATATATATAGATAATTCAGAAGAAGAATGAATTACATCTTCTTTCTATTACCTGAATAATTGCCTCAGTTAAGAGTTGGTATTTTCAAAAGGCTTGCCACTTTTCAAAGGCATTTTTCCATAAAATATCTTATTTGCTTATCATGGTAAAACTTGGAGGATCGAACAATTATCAGTCCAGTTTAAAAAATTTGAAGATACTAAATACAAGTAAACACTTACCTGAATTTAAACAAACTCTGTCTTATTCCCCCAACCCTGTTCCTTCTCAGCCTTTACTATTTCAACTAATCATAATTGTGTAATTAATCAAGACTACAACCCAGGAGGTAGTTTCCCTATTTTTCTTCTTCTCTCTCATATCCAATTTCTAGTTCCATTGCCCCTTCTTCTAAGATATATTCTGAATTCATCAAATTTTCACCATTACACTTTCATTCCTTTAGTCATTGCTACCATTATATGTTATCTTGCACTGTTGTGATAAGATGAATATGGAGAAGATTAACTGAAAATTTCAAAATAAATGTAGGTTATTTTTATTATTGAGGTTTTAAGCATTCAATAAATAATACCCCTTTTCTCCACCTAACGTATATATGTATACAACGTATACATATTGTTTTCATATTCTTTTCCATTATGGTTTATCACAGGATATTGAATATAGTTCCCTGGACTATACAGTAGGACCTTGTTTCTAAGTTCTTAACTAGTAGGAAGAGAGAAATAAGAATTTGGCAGAGATTGAAGTATTATCTTTATCACTTCCCTGAATACAGTCCAATACTTTCGTTTGTTCCTTAATGAAATGTATGACCCTTCTCTGGGTGAATTTGTGGCTCTAGTTTGTAAAATCTCTGTTATTCCACCCATAAGCCTGGGTGTTCTAAATTGGCCTCACCATTTGATTCTCCCTTAAGCCATGAACAACCATGTTAGAGCTATTCTACTTTATATTAATTGGAGAGCTGACAGCCAATTTAACTTCCAAACCAAGATGATATCTACCAGGCTTCCTTTGTGTCTTTTTGCCTACTCTCAGACAGGATCTTGCAGCATAACTTCTCTGCCCCACCCAAAGAAACTGCTTTTCTTTCCTGTCTGCTATGTGGATGACTTAAAAGTCAGACTTGCCAGAGATCTTTTCAGTTTTACACTTTTTCACCTAAGCATCATCTTACATATAATATCTAATCTATGCCTCACTGGCTTCTGCAGAGGTCAAGCCATGCTCTTGGAGTTCAAGATCATGCTGTATATTTACACAGTCAAGGCCAACATGAACTGCTCAGTAAGGTAGAGCTGTCCAAGTTTGCTAAGGTCCTTGCAAAGCTCGTTTGCTAAAGAGCTATATTTTCTATGAGCTATGCCTGCTAAAAATAGCCCTACCTCTATCAGTGAAGCCACTTGACTGTGAACAAAGCTGCCATAAACCATAATGATCCACCAAGGACAAAATTCCACTTAGGCCTTACTTACTAAATCCTTAAGAATAAAGCTATGGGCCAATCTCTCTCTCTGTGGTATTTTGTTTTCCAAAGCTACTTCTTGACTTTTCTCAAGGTTCCTAACCAATACATGCATATGTTGGAGTTTGAGAGAACTTAATAAACAACTTTTTTCCTAATCTTAATTCAGAACAAAACAAAATCCAGGAGACAGAGAGATGGTAACCAGAGTATCTGCTTTATTGACATTAAGGTAAATGTAGACCCTGGCTAGACATCTCTAGGCAAGTGAGATTGCTAATACTTTACTCCAAAATTGAGCAGACAAATCCACCTTGCCACAGGCTGTACTGTATGATTGAAGACTTTGTCCAACATGGCAGAGTCCACCCACAAAATTATTTGCTCTGTGGAAGAGCAGATTGCAGTTCTCTGAGAGCAGGAAGACCCCAAAGGGAACAGAGGAGGAGACTGAGAAAGCAATGCTCATCTTTCCTAACCACACCAATTGGCTGGCTAACTTCTCCCATCTCTAGGAGGAATAAGAGGGGTGGGGAACAGAGCCAAGAGACTTTATTTAGCTGAAGTTTTTCCACCTGGAAGCATGAGGAGTGGAGAATTACTGTTCTGCTACCAAAAACATGTCATCATGATTCTGAACTTCATTTCTTAAATGAAGAAATAAGCTCTGAGAACTTAAATGATCTGAGAAACTAATGTTCATTAATTGCATGCTAATATCAATGAGAGAAAGAGATGCTCTTATAAATATGCAGCTGGTATAATTTTTTTTCTCATTCCACTTATTTTGATGGCAATAATGATGATTAGGATATGCTGGTTGCTTAGGATAATAAACAGAACCTTCCCTATAAAGCATTATCTTTTTAAAATTCTTGGTGCTGTTTTTGGACTAATGCTTCTAAGTGTGTATTAGTAAGGAATATGGTCACATATTGGAATGGGGGGAAGAGGAGGGCTCTTTTCAGACTAAATTACTCAGAGATTCTGATACTCAATGTTACCATCTCCAGTTGAAAATCTCCTCTCAAGTGAGCTACAGAGCAGTGGTTTTGGAGGTCAGCGTGTTTTATTCTTTAGGTTACTGGTCCTGAAAGGATTTGAAGACAACTGCTTCAGAGTCCTGTTAATTTTGCATCACCATGCCCATTTGTGGCCCCTCTAGGCCCTCCATTGGCCTGACACTGGAACCCTTAGCTCCTCACCTTATCGTTACCTTCCAACTACCTAAGGTTTGCTGCCTCTTATGAATCTTTCCTCCCGTACTGCTCCTTCAGTTCCCTAACCCTGCATGAGGATACTCTTCTCAACCTATTCGAAAAGGTACTTGAGTTGTAAACCTTATCACAGAACAAGGCTTTCAAGTGATTCATTCTTTTATACACCCATTTAATCCTAAAATAGTTATGGGCATCTTCATGTTCCAGGCCCTGCCCAAGAGCTCAGGTTACTAAAGTGGGGAAGACACAATGACAATGAAGGACCTTAGGTTGCAGCCAGAACTGTTTACCAAAGAATCTTTCTTAAAACCTTGCTATTCAAAGTGTGGTCCCCATGGTATTATATTAGAAATGCTGAATTTCAGGTCCCACTCCTGATCTATTGAATCAAAATCTTTAAAAAGAATCACAGTTTATGGGTATATGCACTAAACTTTAAGAAGTATTGCCTTAAAACACATTCTGTGATATGCTCTGTCTTAGTCTGCCCAGCTACTCTAACAAAATACTGTAGACTGGATGGTTTAAACAACAGACATTTATATCTCACCATTCTGGAGGCTGAGAAGTGGGGTTCGTTTCTGTGAGAACCCTCTTCCTTTCTTGCAGATGGCTGCCTTCTTGCTGTATCCTCACATGATGGGGAGAAAGAAAGCATGCTCTCTGGTCTCTACTTATAAAGGCAACTAATCCCATCATGAGGACCCCACCCTCATGACTTCATCTAAACCCAATTACTTCCCAAAGTTCTCACATTTTAACACTCTCGCATTGGGAGTTAGGGCTTTAACATATAAATTTTGGGGGACACAAACATTCCGTCCATATAACTCTACTATTAAAAATATTTAATACTCTATTCAAATTCAAAAATTCTGGGTGAAATGAAGTTAAAAAGCTTTTGTATTAAATAATTTTCCAGAGGCTTTCTATGGTAGTTTACCATTTTAATTTCCAAGAAGAACATATAGTACCTTGTGTTTCCAAAATTTTTGACCAGGGAACCACATTTAATCCAAAATGTTTAATGGAACTAAAACATTAGAGAGTGCTTTTTGGAAAAAATGGGGGTCACATGATTTTTTTTCTGTTTTTCTCTTTTAACTGTCATATTTACCATGTCAATGTCTTATGTCAGAATGTCAAAATGTATTACATGCATTATCTCACTCAGTTCTCCTCTAGGCTTCCCCAATAAAATACACAATGCTCAGTTAAATTTGAATTTCAGACAAATAATGAATGTGTTTTTAGTATGAATATGTCCCAAATATTGCATGGGACATACACTAAAATATATTAGTTTTTTATATGAAATTCAAATTTAACTGGGTTTCCTGTATTTTTATTTTCTAAATCTGGTAACCCTACAACCTCATAACAACATATGAGGGAGGCAGAACACGCATTTGTCTTACTGGATTTTGTAAATGAGAAAACTGATATTCTGCAATGTTAGGAACTGATATTCTGCAAGCCTATGACTTTCTTCATGTCATGCAATTAGCGAGCTGTAGAGCAAAAATCACATGTAGGCTTTCTCATTTCTAGTCCAGGACTCTAGCTTTCACTGTTTTAGTGTGAGGGATGATTGAAAAATGATGATACTGTGCTGCTAACTACTATAGTTTATTTCAGTATACATTATTTCAGCATATATTTGGGGCAGAGGGGTTACCTGCTTTTAAATTGATGTTCAAATTATTATAAATATTTTGGGAGAGAAAACTATGTATTCCTGTAAACTAGTGGATCACATATAATTGGAAGAAAGTATATTTATTTAAATATTGGTTAAATAGGAGTCTCTGTGGGTCTGGAGAAAGTCCAATGAATGTAGCATAAACCATAACATGAATAAGAACTCAATATATATCTTTATTCAATTAAGGAGTAGAAAACTATCTTCCTTAATTGAATTGGGTAACTAGGAATTAATATCATGGTCCACGGGTTAAAACTTCTGACTCTGAAGTCAAATTACTTGGTTTAACCTCGATCTGGCTCTCTTACTCTGTGCCCTTAAGCAAGTTACTAAAACTAATCTGTGACTCGGTTTTTCCCCTGTAAAATGGATTTAGTCCTTGTAAACAGCTCATGTTGTTGTTGTGAGGATTAATTAATTTAATACAAGTAAAGTACTTTACAACAGTGACTGGCAAGTAGTAAACACTCAATAAACTTAAGCTGTTGTGATTATTATTCTTTTCCTTCTGCAGCTGCTGAGACCATCATGTGCCATAATTATTTCAAGTTTCCTCTTACCCCAAATTGCTTTTCTTACTGGTTCCATTAACAGCCACAATAAATCACACAACTTCAAACAAAGGTTTTCAGGTTTGCATCAAATGCTCCATCTATTAATAGCTTGCAGTGGCTATAAATGGCAAAAGCCTAGAATGGTGCCTAAGCTGTCAAATTCTACCCCTAATTCTAAAAATTCAACTAAATACTCTGCTTATACTCACCTACAATGTGATTTTATATAACCATCTCCTAGCTTTTCAAGGTAGAGAGAATTCAGGCAAAGGATCACCCTGAAAACATAAATTTGTCATAAATTCAAACTTTATTTCTAATCTTCATTTAACCAGTGAAAGAAGGTTGGAAATTAGAAGCAATAAGATATACAGATAATTTGGAGTTTGTGAGCCTGAGCACGTCAGACTAGGGTTTAAATCCTTTGGACACGTACTCTTAAAAAGAGTCTGGTTATCATAGCCAACTTCTGCAGTCCAGCATATTTTCCTCCATCTGCCAAGAGTCTGAGTGTTTGCTAGGTCTGTGCCCTTTCTTCAGCTGATTGCTCTGCCCATTACTGCTGACTTTAAAATATTCAAACCACTAATGTAATATGCAGCACCTGCAAATACTGTGAAATATTAGCGGAGTGGTAATGAGAATTGACTGCAAGTATAATGACAACAGGTGAAATTATTCATAGCCTGCTCATGTAGATAACTTAAGATATAAACTCAATGAGCATAAATGGAATAAGTTCATGACAAATATGAAAATATCCCAAACTGCTGAAGTAATAAAAGTAAATATAATAAATCTTTTCTGCAAACATAATAAGGTCCCTAACTGCAAATGTAATAAAACCTATCAACAGCTGCAATATATTTGGAACATACTATTTAGCTTTACAAAGAATTATACCCCCTGCTGGTATGGCCAAAACAATGCCATGCTTTGTCTTTTGCCAATGAGTCCAGGTCTATCAGACTACAGGTTGCCCAGTGTATATTAAGTATGACAGAATGTTAATACAAGCAGGTTTGGATTGAAAATGAAATGCTCAATCCATATGTGCTCTTTGGCCATTCTGCAAGCAGAGCCAAAGGCTGTGGATCTCCCACCAGGGGCTGAAATGCAGCCAGGAAAGCTAAGCATCGGAGGTGAGGAATTGATGAATCGCTGGATAACCTTTTTGTTGCTTGGATATGGTATCTGAATCAGGAAAGTGAGCAGTACGTGGGCCAAGGGAATGAGGGGCAGAGGGACTGATGTGAGAAAGAGATATGGGGGTGATGACATTCTGTAAAGATCATTCATGTGCCGGGCAATTTGCTAGATATTTTGTCTCTTTTCTCCCTTCCTCCTTTTACTTCCTTCTTTCTTCTCACAATGTAGTACATGTCTGTTGAGTATCTACTAGTTTATATTCAGGGAGAAAAGAGTAAATAAACTCACTGTCCTTGGCCACTTGAGGCCCTTAAGTCCTGTGGGAGAATCAGAAAGTGGCAATACTAATATAATTACAGTGATACAATTCTAAAACAAGGCAAATACATCTGTCACTGGGCAAGAGAAAAGCATCTGGGACAGAAGCCTAAGGAATATCGACATTTAAGGGATGAGCAGGGGTTATATACACATATGTAGGGGTCTTGCAGTTTTTTATATACATATAAGTTACTTTTCATCTTGCTTCACCCACTTAATAATATGGCATGGATATCTCTTTAGGTGGATAAAAACAAAATTAACTCATTATTTTTAGATACTACATAATATTTCATGCACTGAACTCCCTCAATTAACCAACATTTGGGATATTTTCAGTTTTTCTAACTTCTAATCTTTTGCTGTTTTGCTAGCACCACCCCCTGCCAATACTACAGAAAGTATCTTCATATATATTGCTTTGCATACCTGAGCTTTCATTCTGTAATACTGGTAATCGAAAGTGAAAATGTAAAGGCTATGGGATTTTTGTTTTTAATAGATATTGCCAGATTATGCTCCAAAGTATAGTATTAACTCATATTCTTTCCAGCAATCATGTGGCTATCCATTTCCCACATCTAGTCACTAGACCAGACTTATTTTACTTTACATTTTTTTCTTTTTTTTAACAATTAGAGGTAAAATATGGTTTTTCATTATGTCTTCAACTTCCAACTGCCAGTGAGGCCTATGATCTTTGTATTTATTGGTCACTTGAATTTCTTATTCTGTGAATTGCCTATTCATATAATTTCCTTACTTTTTTTTGTATTTTTTTCTTATCAGAAAGTGTTATGTATATTTGAGATAGTAATCAATTTTCTACAATATGAGTTGCAAATAATTTATCTTATTATTTGATTCTGTTATGGAATTCTTTTTATGTCCATTTTCCTTCATGACATCTGGATTTCCTCTCACTTTTGTGGGTCTATTCTTTCCCAAAAAAGCTATATGAGAGCTCCTAAATTTTTCTAATATATTGTTTTATTTAAAAAATAACTTTAAATATAGATACAAAGCTATAAAATATATTATGTATAGGTATCTTTATTTATTATTGACTATTTATGTATATTTATATAATATTATTTTACATTAGATAATCATACATTGGATTATTCTGTAAGGAATTTACTTTTTATGTGGCATGTGCTTTGTTTTCTTATAGATGGCTAACCACTTGTGCTGGCTATGAAATAAACTTCATTTTGCTACTTTATTGAACTATAACTTGTCATACATTCAATCACACTTTCAGGTGGCTCTATTTTGAACTATTTATTCTGAACAGTTGTCTATACCTACTCAATTGCCATCCTATTTTTATTATAATGGGTTTATTGTAAGTTTTGGTATCTACTTAGGCAAAGTTCCCTTCATATTCCTTTTTTGTTGTTGTTGTTTTGTTTTGTTTGTCATATCAGATATTTATTCTTTCATATTAACTTCAACAGCATCATATTCAGTTTTAAAATAATAAGAGAGTATTCTAATTTTCTTCAATTTCTAATTTTTTTTAGCTCTTTAATAGACTTTATTTTTTAGAACAGTCTTATGGTCACAGCACAGTTGAGCAGAAGTTACACAAATTTCCCAAATTCTAATTTTTAACTTAGAAATTGTGCATTATTATTCAAAACATGATTGTAAAGTTTTTGAAGTATTTTTTCATCTTGACATATTTAGATATAAAGTTCATTAATTTCTAAAAGTGGTATGGGGGATCTCAATGTTTTTTGATCTGTAAAATTTTTTAGTAACACTGGATTACTTGTTATTTAAAGATTATGTAGAATTCGTCTATAAAAAATCTAGGCTAATAACTTTATAAATGGTAATTTTTAAATTAATGCCACTACATTTTTATAGTTATTTGCCTATTTAAAATTTTCTACATCCTTTGAGATCAATTTTGATAATTTATATTTGCTTGGTAATCATCCATTTTTCTTCAAATATTCCAATTAGTTGTCCTAGTTTTGCACACAATATTTGTGTTTAAATATTTTTAAACTCTTTTGAATATGTGATTATGCCTTCTTTCTCATTCCTTATTAATATGTATTTTTTTCTCCTTTTTTCTTAATTAGAATTTTTTCAGTTTTACAATCCTTTAAAAAACCACACTGCAGAGTTTAAAAAATAATTTCTACATTTTATTTTTGCTTTCTATGTTTCAATAATCACATGTTTTTATTGATATCAATAACTTCTTTGATTTTTAAAAACAGTAGACAATAGCCGAACTCTTAAATGTCAAAAATTATTGACAAATATTGTAACCTCTCCTACTCTAAATATTTATTCAGATAAACTTTTATCTAGTTGCTATGATCACTTATTCATTATTCTATCTTCTTTTCCCCTTATTGTTGCCTTATTTATTTTTCCAATTACATGTGTATAAACTTCTTAATTTTCATGTCTAATGTAAATAAAGTACAATTAAATTAATTTGCCAGAGTCTAGTCATTTTTTCCCTTGCCTATTTGTGAATTGAAACTACTCCCAGTTATCAGAAAAAACACACAGTACACCAACAAACAAGACCATCTAAATCTTTCTCTCTTTTTTATTTTTTTTTTGTTGAATTACTTCCTTAGAATACATTCTCTAACGTAGCTGTGGTGGACAGAATCTTAAGTTTGTGCCCATGATCTTCACATTCTGTTATTCACAGCCTTGTGTAATTCCCTTCCTTTAAGTGTGGTGGTGGCCTGTCACTTGCTTTTAAACAGTGGAATATGGCAAAGGTGAGAGAATGTATGTGATTATGGGTTTATGATTATGTTACATAAGACTGTAGTGACCATCTCACTAGAGTCTCTCCCTTGGTGGTTCTGAGGAAACAGTCAGCTATGTTGGGGAGCCCCATGTGGCAAGGAACAGTGGGTGGCCTCTAGGAGGTGAGAGCAGCCTCCAGCCAACAGCCAGCAAGAAACTGATCGCTTCCGTATCACAACTACAAGGAACTGATCTCCCAACAACTCAAGTGAGCTTGGAAGTGAATCATTTCTCAACCTAGTCTCAGATGAAACCCCAGTCCTGGTTGACACTTTGCAGCCTTGCGAGACCCTAGGAAAGAATCCAGCTGAAGCATGGCCAGATTCCTAACCCACAGAAATTGTGATACAATAGGATGTGTTGTTTTAAGTTGCTAAGTGTGTAGAAATATTGCCGTGCAGCAATAGAAATACAGTAGTATTATCAGGTCATATGGTAACCTTACTCCAATATAGTAAGACATTTTAAAATTTCTCCCCAGAAAGACTGTATGCTCTAAGTACAATCAAAATGCATCAGCACTATAAAAATATATCCATTTCACCACACAATTTCAGATGTTGAGTATTTCCATTTGCTAATTTTTGCTGTTATTTGTTCATTTAATTTGTATGTATATATACACACATATGTTCGAGTATACCTATATTGTGAGTGTGTAAACAAATCAAATGGTGTGTATATATGTATACATACACTCACACTTTTGTTTATTAATGAGGCTGAAAAATTGTCAAGGTTTTTTCTGATATTTGTCTTATCCTTGGTGTGAACTGTCAGCTCCTATCCTTTGCCTATTGCCTACTGAAGTTTGGGAATTAATTTAGTATAAAATTTTAATCAGTTCTGCTGTATTTTGTATTGCAAACCTTTGTCACAGCAATCAAAAATTTTCTTCCACTCTGTCCAGGCAATTTCTAAGTCATGCAAATTGTTTTCACTTTCAATAGTCTCTCTGTATGTACCCGCCAAATATGGAATTCAATTTAAAAAATAATATGAAATTAACATTTCTTGAGCACTCACTATGTGCCAGACAGTTTCTGCATGACACAGGGTCCTTATATGTCATGTCCATGATTGTATCTTTAGCACTGTACATAGTGACTGGCATATACTAGTTGCTCAATAAATCATTATTGGATAAAAATAATAATATTTATTTGAGGGATTAATAAGTGTAGTCAAAGAAGAACCTAACCTGAAAGCAAATGAAAAAGAGAACTCAAGTAGAAACTGCTGAGCACTTGGTCCACTAAAATGTTCCTTGCATGGAAATTACCTTGCATAATACTCTGTGTATCCTTTTGTAATTGTAGAATCACTTTTTAACGTTTACCCTTTGCAAAGTCTAGTGAAGTTGGCATAACAGGTGTATTTAGCTGAACTCAAAATTTAGAGAATTCAAGTAACTTGCTGTATGTCATATGTGGTACCATATATCAGGATTGGGACAAGAACCCAGAGTTCTGAGCTTAGTGCTTTTTCCATTATTCATAAGCTATTTAAAACTGCTTATTTTAATATATCTTCCTGTTTAATTGAAGTCTCTCATATTGCTTTTATGTTATTATTTATATTCCACGTATTATGTTCTATCTCCTCTGCAAGATCATGAGTTTAGTTATGGTGGGCACTTGGTCTTATGTCTCTATTTTAGGTATATGGAAGTTTGTAGATCCACAATACATAGCTAGGGGAAAGTAGCATAAGTGAATTATACCTGTGATTCAGCTGTCCATACCGTCACACCTTTGAACATCTCAACTCCACCTTCAGGCATAGATATTATGCAGCTGAATCTGGTGTTAGGCTATGCTAATGATGTGGAACATGGAAAGTACACCATTTGCAATCTCTATCTGATAGAATAGAAATGAATGGGTCATGCTTTGATTTGCACAGTGCCGTTGGCTAGACCATATGTGCTATTTTCTAAGTACCTAGATTATAAAGCACAGGCATAGAAAATTCAGAGACAGCCATACATCAGTGGGAATGACTGTACTTCTCTACTGGACCAGTTAAAGGAAAATATATCTGTCTATTATATACCCTCATACAGTTATCTTAATGGCTTTATGGAAGGTTATATTTCTTATATGATCTTTGGTTAAATATCACATATTTCAATGTCTTCATAGTCATTTTTTTGAAAGTGAATCCCCATTTTTTGAGGATATATCTTTGTGAAGGAAATTAACATGGGGTTTTGCTTCCTTCTGGGTGCTGGGGAGTAAATATGTATTTTCTAGAGATTAAGGAAAGAATAAAGTAGAGGAAGACATTTGAACAAGGTGAAACAGCACAGGTAATGATATAGAAACAAGTTCAGGGAAATTCAAGAAATTAGGTATACCTAGAATTTAGGATGGGTGTAGAGAGATTAAGATGAAGGAAAGGGAAAACATAAACAACCACGAAAGCCACATTAAGAAGTTTGAACCTTCTACAAAAGGCAAAGGTGAACCATCGAAAGCCAGGAGAATAATATACTCCTTTGGTGAATCAGTGTAATTTAAATTAAAAGCAAAAGTATTTGTTAATAAATTAAAGAGGCTTCAGGAAGAGGCAGAAATGAGAAAGAGCGATAATGCAGTTGTAGATCATATTTGAAATTGAGTGCATCAGAATCCATTGAAACTTACCTTTCATCAGAGGCTTAGTTTTTAAGTCTGTACAATTGAAATGATGTATCTTTCAAAATACAGTTATTATGATGAAATACATAAGTGTATAATCATATATGGGAGTACAATAGGGATTTAGTAACATATTATTAATGTTATTGTTGTTTTTCTTAACATGGCACACAAGATTCTGCATGACTTGGCCTCTGCTTTCCTTTGTACCTTTACCGCTCATCATTTCCTACTCCCAAAATGTTAAGTTTCAGCAACATTGAATACAGCTCGTTGTATCTTATATCCATGCCTTTGCTAATTCTATTTTCTCTGGAATAGTTTCTCTGTGGTGTTTCCTTCTCATCCTGAAGTCTCACTGCAGGATTTTAATCCACCTGGAAGGCTTTCCAGCCTTCCCCTCTGATCCTCATATGCTTTTTGTGTGTATCTTTAACATACGTTGTATTAAAATTCTCTCTTTATGTCTATATCTCTTTCACTAGGTATAGTCCCACTGGAGTCTGTGGCAGGGTCATACTCATCATTATAGCCCCAACACTTTGCACATATCTTATCATAACTGCCAACAATTGCTGAATTTAAAAGGTAGACAATTATCCAATAAAAACTGGCTGTTGTCCAGATTAAAGAGAAAATGGCATTTAAATAAGTAAATATTACTGGAGACGAAGAAGAAGTATAAGCTTAAATAAACACCTAGCAGATGGAATAGAGAACGTTTGGTGCTTCCTTTAAGATTGTAGTTAAAGGAGAGGGAAGAGTTGAGTTTAGCTCATCCTTTCTGGAATGTAGGAATAGGTACTCATGATGCTTTTGCCTGAGATGGGGAATCCAGATGGAAGTGCACGTGTGTGGGGCTGTGGATGAGAGATGGTCATGAGACATCTGAGAAAGCACAGGATTTAGATGGAAATGCATCATAATCAGACTTCACTAATGTGATTTGCATTCACCTCTCATTCTGCCTGCGAAGTCCTTCTTCCCATTCTTCATCCTGGTAATTGCTGCCTGTTTTGAAAATTTGACCCTGGTCCCTATTCTCTGGGGAGCTTTGCTTAACTTGCGGGTTGGATGAAAGTGCTCTCCTGCTTGCACATCTCACTTCTCTCTGGCATAGGACTTATCACATTGTCTCAGAGGAGATGCTCAACACTTATTCATTCATTCTTTAATGAAGACTTATGGAATCAATAAGACTGATCTCTTTAAAAATAAAATAGATTGTTTAGTTCCATAGCACTAAAAATTAGCCCTCACTGTAAAAATGTGAAAGAAACAATATACCCACACAACTCAGAAAGTGCACATCTTTATTACTAATGCCAGATGGATTTTTTTTTTCTCAAATCAAGGCCTGCCACAGCACGACATTAAAAAAGGTATCATTTTACTTTTAATTTGTATTCCCCATTTCAGAATTATGAGACTTCCGTCTTCTTCAGATTATGTTAAACTGAATTTGTTTTGCATTAATTGTTTTAAGTAAAGGTTCTTGCTTGAGGGTTTCACTGAGTTGGTTGAAAGGAAATTCAGGACTCCAAACCAGCATAGACCTTCCAACACTGAGAAAATGGTTGTACTTCTTATAAAATTTTAGAAAGAATTGTGTCATGTGGCTGTCACTTTAGGAAGCAACCCTTCTGGAAAGAAATTGTCAGAAATAAGACTCTTCAAGTGTCTCTCAGTAAAAGATGTTGCCCACTCTGGGCATGAGAATTTCACGTTCATGGTTTGAGTGCATCTATCTGGTTTCAAGGTCTTTCCATAACAGGAGGGCAGAGTTGTTCAAAGGGGCTTTAGAAAGATAAAAGTGTTACTTAAGGAAACTGAACATGTTCAAAACATACACAGTTTAACATACATCTACATAGCGGTCTATATGTACATATATAGCTGTAAGGAATATATTATAGGGATTTGAGGCAAACATCATTTTTTAAAAACTTTCACTAAATATAGCTGGGTAATTGTTCTACAATGGTTCAGATTTCTTTTCTTTTCCTTTTAGTTTCGTGTATCATAATGAGGATGATTCAGACATTATCTACCCACAGGTATGTGGTAACAGTAAGAATCATATAATTCAAATCATATAAATCAAATATATCACATATTGCAGTGCCTGGACAAAAGTATGTGTTCAACAAATATTCTTTCCTCTGCTTTTCTGCTTAACACTCCAATGATATAATAGTGACTATGTTGTGAATGTGATAAAGTACTAATTTAGCTTTTGGTAAGTATGTTTCACACAGTGGTTTTTCTTTCATGGTAGTATCACTAGAAAATGTGAGAGGATTTAAGTTCTAGCCATCATGGAGATCTATATATCTGCTAGTTATTGATCCAGCTTACAGAAAGACACAGAGAGCCTAAATTGTGCTGAGCAAATGATTTTTTAAAACACAATTACATTTCTTTGACTAGGGGCTCTGGTACGGTAATTACTTTTCTTCAAAAGAAACTTCTTAGCCCATCACAATAGCAACAGACCTAATAAAGCCAAATCGATCCCCAAAGTTATTGGATCTGATCTTCTAGCTGATAGAAGCTATTTCCTTCAGTTGAAAAGGAACACATCTCGGCCTTTATTTTCTTGTTATAAAATTCAAATAAAGTATTTGGTAGCATTTCACTACAAAACCCTGCATGCTATGTCTGTTTCAAGCATTTCTAAGTGTACTTACAAGTTCTTTGATTTTGGAGTAAATTTCTCATTGAACTTTAATTTGTTATCATCACTGTTCAGGTGACTGAAAATGTCTAAGGCTACCTTATAAGTTGAATGGGATTGAGTATAAGATATATGGGAATCTTGCTACCACATTGCTGACAGAGGCAGTGTTGGAACTAGTGTTCTGAAAATGCCCATACACCTGAGTAGGACCCTAAGCTCAGGAATTCCACTTGCTCTAATGGCTAATAATGGAAAAGAAACTTGGTAAGTGAGAAACAAAGTTTAAAAGGTTTATCAGGTTTATTGGGGCTAGGATGAGAGTAGAGAGAAGACAAGTGAGGCAACTGAGGTGCAATATTTAAGAAGCTCCCTCTCAGGGTCCTTCAAGTCCCTCACTTGCTTCACCCCAGTTCTGACCAATTTTTCAAGATATTTTGTGATTCAGGCAAACAATGGTGGAGGACTTTCCAAACTAGAGATTATAATAATGAAAATTAATATTCTTTTATGTGTTCACTGTAAAGAAACATCTACCCTGTGTTTTATTTTTCATACCACATTTTTTCCCCTCTGAAATACTATGAGATAGATACAGATATCTTTATTTTAAAGATGAGAAACCTGAGGCACAGAGAAATAAATGTATCTGTTCAAGGTCTCACAGTAAGTTTAAGATAGAGCTAGGATTAAAACACAGATGCATCAGAGAGCTGGGATTCAAAGCCAGGTTGGAGGACTCACTACATTTTAAATGAAACTCTAAAGCACATTTCCATGCAAGCAGGAGGCCAGAGTGACAGTCTAGGACAAGATCAGGATAAGGCTTATCTGTGGTAGCTGAGTCTGTAATTTAAAAAATTGAAAAAAACATTGTGAAGATGGTGGAACTGGAACTGTATTTGTTAGGGCTGTCATAACAAAATACCACAGGCTTAATGGCTTCACAAACAGATACTGATTTTCTCACAATTCTAGTGGTTGCAAATCCAAGATCAAGGTGTTGCCAGAGGTGGTTTCTCCTCCTGAGACCTCTTTCCTTGGCTTTTCCTATTTTTCCTTCTTTTTTTTCTTTTTACATGGCCTTTCCTCTTTGTTTTCATGCCCCAGGTGTCTTTTCTATTTACAAGGACACTAGTCCTATTGGATTAGGGCCCCACCATTATGACCTCATTTCACTTTACCTTTTTAAAGGCCCATCTCCAGATACAGTCACACTGGGGTTAGGGCTTCAATCTATGAATTTTGGGTGGATACAGTACGGTCTATAAGAGGTACATAGAGACAATCTCACTCCTATCGTCCAATATTGTCTAGTATCAGTCAGGATAGGCTAGGCTCTGATGTAGTAACAAGCAACCTGAAAATCTTAGTGAATTAATGCCATACATGTTTTATCGTGTTCATGCTATAGGCACAGTATGGCTTGGCAAGGGATCTATTCATGTGCTTTCTCAGGGACCCAGGATGTGAGAGCCTTGTCTTGACACAAGCTTTATCAGCTTGGAGACTGGAAAAAGAAAACTTGGAGAACTGTGCACTGATTTTTAACACTTCTACCTACAGGTGACACATCTCACTTCCTTTCACATTACAATGGCCAGAACAAACCATATAGCTATGCTTAAAAGGAAAGGAGACAGAACGTTACAGTCCTAGTACTATGTGTCTGGAAGAAGTGCAGGGTGCTAGCCTGAGAAGCGAGAATTATATCTTGAACAAATGTCTGCTGTTTCCTTGGTGGTGAGGGAGCTTTAAGGATGTAGGCTGTCTCATATATTTTTTACATGTTTATTTGGTTTGGTTTTGGTTTAGAGAGGCAATTTATAATTTGTATTGCAAGATATTTGGCATTTCTGGCCATGCCCAATAAAAGCCAATAACTCCTCCTCATTGTGAGAACAAAAATCACGCCTTACATTTTCAAACCCCCTGAAAGAGGGGGCTGTGGGCTAGAAGAACCAACTACTGGGATACAAAGTGCTGTAATTTAGGAATGTTCACTAACACCCAAGGCTTGCTGCTCAATCCCAGAGCTTAGGTTTATTTGTCAGTGAAAGCACCAAAATTCACTTGCTCACAAATATCACTCATTTTTGAACAAAAGAAATGGGAATGGAGTGAAGACATCAAAATATGTCTACCAAGAGTCAGGTACTAAGGTGTAAATAATTCTGTAAGAGATATGATGTCAGGGAAACCAACAGGAAGAAGGGAGAGAATATAGACCAAAGGGAACAAAGCAGGGTTTGGTGTAGTCCTGACAGCTACAGAATTTGCAGGGAGAAATCTGCCTAAATGCCTGCAATGTTTGGACTTAAGAAGCAGACCTAAATACTAATTGCAACAAATCATAAATGCAACAATTTGAAGAAACCATGTGGAAACATTAAGTTGTGTGTGTTATGGTCTGCATATATAAGTAGGGAAACATATTGCTGACTATGGCCAACATCAAAACTAGTGAAATTTACAGATTTTAATACCCCGTTTCACTGTTGTTTTGCAGCAGTAAAATACTTTTGCAATTACGTAGCTTCGAGTATTTTTTATGGAAAATTACGTTTTCTTAACATAATGACCTTTCAAGTTGTGGTAATACTCATTTTAATTTCAAAACTATTTATACCACTTACAGTTAGTGCCATATGATTTATAACTTCTATTTTATGGGCTCTTGTTCTTTATTTTGTGGTATAAATATTTCCCCCTTAATATAATTTTTTTAAACGATACTGGTATAAATATGTCAAAGGAAGAGGTAAAATTAATATATTTTGTATTTCTATACACTGTAAAAACATGACAAATGAACAGAAATACAGAAAATATTATAAAATGAAGGAAATTTATTTAGATAGTTCAATAATTAATATATAAAACATTAATATATTTTCTCTATAAAAATAATAACCAGATAAGAATCACAATAGAAGGACAGTTTCCACATACAATTATAATAAAAAAGATAAACTGCCTAGGAATAGACTTAAGAGATATGTATGATTTATATAAAGATAAATTTTTCTAAATTCTATTGAGGAATATAAATGAAGTTTTAAGTAATTGAATACTTTTGTACTGGAAGATTCAATGTAGTAAACATTTAAATTCACACAAAATTCACCTCAAATCTCAGTGCAATCTCAAAACACAATTAGATTTTATTGAAAATAAACATAGGACAATAGCTATGAAAATAATGACAAAAATAATAAGGAGAATATATTACACCAAATATTGAAATCTCTATGGTTATATGTTTATTGGAGATACAGTTCTGAGGGATACATGCCCTCACAGATGACAATCTATCCATGAAAAAAGTGGATGTTACTGATAATGTACATGATTTTACATGAGTATTTTCATCACGTGTTCATTAGCCTTCTGAGTATATTGTTTGGATACTTGTTTTAATTGTCTACTTCCTTTTAGGCTAATATCCAATTCTCATTAAACTTTCTTTGTAACAAAGAAATTTATGCCCTATTTTTAAATTTGATTTTTTTATCTTTAGGCCATAGACTACAAATTAAATGTTTCTATTTATACATTTTAATTTCAAAAAATTTCTTTA